>NC_071258.1:5613333-5917500 GCF_023375685.1 Ictalurus furcatus
ATTAACAGGACTAAACAGGATGCAGCGGAGAGCACCAACACGCTGAGTAAAATCAAATCTTCTCACGGTTGTAGAGTGGCTCCTCAATCAGGATGTGGAATGGATACGGTTCATGAATCTTGTGAAATTGTAAAGATATTACAGCTGCCACATCTGATATGAAACTTAAATGGTATGAAGTAGGATGAAATCCGAATTGAGTAGTATGTGACAGTACAATAATTGTTGTATCGTCTATTTCTGTCTGATGAAGACCTAGTAGAAAGAAACAAAACAAAAACATTACATTATACATTACATTATATTATATTATAGCTGCATGGTCATACCAATTGCCTGGCTATTTATTTATTTATTTATTTATTTGCCTTTTTTGTGTACATTGCTTTTATTAGTATATTTTATCCCGTTGCCGTAATTTGTTCATTATGACACATCAGTCTTTATCATTCCTCCTTACTGCCAGTGCTTGCAAAGTGATATTTAAACTTACAGCCTGCATAAGGAAATCCATATATCAACAAGGTTCACGCTGTCAAAGCAGCCCCTGACCTGAAAAAAAAAAAAAAAAAAAAAAGCGTCACATCTGTCAGCAGTGCCAATTTACAGCTCTCACCTATCCTGAGTGGATCATATATTATGTATTGTAGGGCTGAGTTATACTGTTGTCTTTTAGAAGATTAAAACTCACATTAAAGCCAAGCGCCTGTATGTGCATATGGTCATTATTCCTCATGTTGCCAACTTTTCAATCTTTTATCAAGGTACTTTGACAGAGGCCATCAGCAAAGGCCATTTTCACCATGATCCATAAATTATGATGATGTTTAAATTGAATAATATTCAAATTTAAGTATGTAACTTGACACTGTGGAATGTTTCTTCTTGGCAGTGTCACTAAGAAAAAAAAAAATCAGAGCTAGGGTGGGAAAAGAGTTTTTGTTTCTCCAACTTTGTATTGGATATAGCTGATATTTAGGTGGAATTATTTTAGCCCCTCCAGGATTTAGCGATTGAAGAAATTCATGCAAAATAAAGCTAACTCTGCAATATTCTGAGGAGCTTGCATTTCCCACAGATTTCCCACAGATTTGGGCCAAGACGCGTCATGTGACGTCATCAACTCACCGGTGACATCATCATAATGAGCATTCAGCCAAAGCCCTTTTTGATACACGTTCGTCAGACATGAGTACAGCTAGAAAGTCTCATTTACCGATAAAAAATCACTGCGAAAAACCACGCAAAACAATTTCATGCAATCACAATTTCGCTAATTCGAGTAGTTTTCCGCAAAAAAAAAAAGCACAAAAAAACTCTGTAAGTTTCATCAGGAAAAGGATAATTGGTTAAAGAGAAGGGATTGAAGTGAGATTGCAATTATAAACGTACTAAACCAACTTGCTGACCAATCGCTGCCGAGGTGGGTGGGTGGTTCATGCTGTTTAGATTCATTGAGTGGCTTTTTACAAACCTATCCAAAATGCTTTTCTGGAGCTACGAAGCCTGTTCAGATGGAAACATACTGTAAATCAGGATTTAGTGTGCTTCCTTCTTACCAGAGGTGATGATAAGATTTCGTCACACAGACACAGAGTTCAGCTTCTTCATTTAATGCTGACATAAGAAGAGTGCAATATATATACAGAAAAAAAGAGGAAGGGTTTGACAGTTAGAACATTGCTTGACATCACTAGGAACAGAAAGCTTATCATGTCAGAACAAGTACAACAGGGACAGAAACTTCTGTGTAATCAGATAAGAAGATGCAGTGCTTGAGGAAGGCGGGGGTGATAAAAACACTCATTTATATGAGTGCGCCTATATGAGAGGAAAACGACACCATATATGAACATTCCTTCTCCGGCACAGGCTAACATGAAAAACAAAGAAAGAGAGAGAAAGAGGGCATGCCTAAGTTATGTTGAACTTATCAGGTGATAAACTACACCATCAGTTTCTACACATTTGGATAAGACATGTGGATTGGCTGATTTCCCAGAGCTCAAAATGCATATTAGCACATCTTATCACAAATAAGATGGATTAATTCTGACCTTTATACAAAGCATTTATTTAAGATCTGCATAGGAAATGGAATTGGAAATGCTTCGATAAATATAGACAAACTTGAACTCGGTGGTTAATCAGATATTTGTAACGAAAAAATTCTCACTTCAAGAATTTAGCAGCCTCAGTGCTTTAAATATAGGGTGATGAGGTCAAGAGCAAATTCCCAATCCCTGCTAATTGAGCTAGTTAGACAAAAGCAGGCTGTATTGGCACAATTGGTACTGCTGGACTGCTTCCAATAATCTTTTGCATGGTTTTTTTTTGTTGTTGTTGACAATTTGGCATCCAATTATTCATGTCACTGGATCCTTTTAGTGCAGAGCCTAGTAGGGTCCTTGATAATGATTAGAAAATGGTCACTAGTGTATGTGTGTACTATAAGATTGCCAGCACTAGAGAGGGACACCAATTTAGGAGAATGAAGTGTGTGTCATGTGCATGTGTGTGTGTGTGTGTTTGTGTGTGTGTGTGTTTGTGTGTGGGCGGGTGGGTGGGTATGTGGGTGTGAATGTGGTAATAAAGAAATGAACATAGCTGTAAGAGCAGGTGGCAGACAGTGTGCTATCTGATTGATTTCTTAGAGACAACAGCCTGAAAGAGATTTCCATAGAGATTCCAAAGTTTCACAAACCTGACATGACTTTTAATTAGCTGCCTCTCAGAGCCTGGCTAAGGATAATGCACAACAGGGTAAAATAATTACACCCTTACCAGCACATCATGAACACACACACATACACACACGCACACACACACACTCGGATACACACTTCTTTAACCTTCCATTTTATCGCTCATGTCCATACACACAAGAAAACATAAACATGCTCACTGTAAGATGAAGGTCAGAAATCAAACTTACACATTACACACCCATTTAAACATACACGCGTTTTATTGCTCACTCCCATTCAATAAAATAAACAAACAAGTTCGTTCTGTCCTCCAGGTCGATAATCAAGCTCCCAGACTGCTTGTCTCTCAGGCTATTTTCCTAGAGGCAAAATTGACCATTATGAATTTTATTTTTTTAATTTGGAATTTCACAGCCTTGGAAAGGATACAACAGTCTGGCCAAAGGTCTGAAAATAATTGCTCCCCCGCAGCAGAGAGATTCAAATCCACCATTGATGGAAAATATCCAGGCTATAGGTTATACATATACATATGATTTCCCATCCTCTTTTCAGTTAAATGCTCTTAACTCATAAATGAGCTGAAAATGAAGCAGCAGATAATAAAAACCATATGTTTTATTTGGGAGAAAATGACCCATTTTACAATATGCATTCAGTTCAATTTCTCGTATTAACAAGAACTACAGTTGAGGTCATAAGCTTACATTGTAGAATTTGCAAAATAATAATAATAATAATAATAATAATAATAATAATAATAATAATAAAAAGATTGCTTGTAAAAATTGCCTTTTTACTTTTTTTTAGTAGTGCCCTGAATAAGCTATTTCACATAACATATGTTTACACACTGTATAGTCCACTCTTCAGAAAAATCCTCCAGGTCCTTGTCATGTAAACGTCGGATTAGAAGGACTAGAGACTACGATTCCCATCAGCCACTGCACCTAGTCACATGTACTGTTTCACCTGATTCATGTTTTGGCTCATTAGCACTGGTGTATATATAGTCACGATCTGTACGGCACAGGTTGTCTTACGTTGTTTGGTTGGTCTATTGGTATTATGTTTTGCTCTTGCTTCTACTGTGTAAGTCTTAGTTTGTGTGTTGTTTTGTATATTATTAAATTCACTTCAGTTCTGCACTTGCATCCATCTCTACCTAAAAATGTGACAGACTGCACATTCTTTTCTTTTCAAGCATCTTGTGCATGTTTGACTCCTTTCCATCAGTGGCTATACGATGTTGAGCCAGGGGGATGTAAACTTTTGAACAGGATGATTGGTGTAAATAATTATTTTGTTTAAAAAGTCATCCCCCCCCCCCCATTTAATACCGCCCTTCAGCAGCTACATAAGATATTTACATGTTTCCCAGAAGACAAAATAAGAACAATTTACACTGATCATCCTGTTCAAAAGTTTACACCCCCCTGGCTCTCAATGCATCGTGTTGCCTTCTTGGCATCAGTGAACGTTTGCACCTTTTATAATAGTTGTGTACGAGTCCCTCAGTTGCCCTCAGTGTGAAAAGATGGATCTCAACATTCTTTTGGCCACTGTTGGAAAGGGGTTAAATGTGCAGAAGATGCTGGAAAAGCAGCGAATGTGCATGACCTGGAGTTTTCTGAAGAATGGTGGGCAGGTTAACTATCACAAAACATAAAAACAGTAGTTGTTCATCCAGATTTCAAAACGCAGTGATAAGAATCATCAAGCTTATGTAAACATTTGAACTGGTTCATTTGTGTAAATTCAGTTATTACTGTGTCTTGTGGAGTATATGTCAACATATGTTATGTGAAATAGCTTGTTCAGGGAAGAACTAAATAAAAAAATAAAAAATGCAGTTTTTATGACCTAGGGGGATTAAATATTGTTTATTTTCTTATTAATTATAAGATTATTTCAACCCTTTATGCTAATTTCCAGACACCAGACTCGTTATTCTGATGCAAACGTATGGAAAGAGAAGCTTGAAAAAGAAGCTTGCTGCCAGAGAATTAGCATCAGGGTGAGTAATGCCAAACTGATAAACAAAAGATTGCTAATTGAGATTTTTGAATTACCTTCCAAACAAAAATGACAAAGTTCTATCTTTCCTTCTCTGTACTGAAACAAAACAAGAAAAAAAGGTACTATTAACATAAGAAATATCATTCACCCCTAGGGTTTCAATCAAATTAAAGAAAGTATTAAGAGATTGAGGCAGATCATTAAAAAAGTAACAGTTTTTGTTCCAGTCAAATGTATTCAGATTTACACCATAGTACTGTCAAATTCTTGAATTTGATTAGTAAGAAAGTAGTACTGGCTGTAATTCTCCCAGGTTTTTATTAATGTGCTTGTTCTAATACTTAACCGTTTCTATAGTAACAGCTCATTCACAGGAACTTGTATGGCGGATGCTCCACATAATCTAAGCCTAATACCAAATAGATCAATCTGCAGTTATGTTGATATTGTGAAGCTTTCTGTAAGGTGACTGTTCCTTTCAATTTTTTTTTTCCATGGAAACAATTCCTTTCCAAATTTTCCACCATGGGAAAGACTTCAGCACAGAGAACTTTGTATACATAGCTTTGCACATAAACTGTAATATTAACTAAGCTGTTATCTATTATACAGTATATGTGTATTTATAAAGGGATATAATGTGTACTTTGAGTCAGGCCCAAAGTGTTTTATTCCTTAATTTAAACAGGCTTAAACCAAGTAATAACACTATGTCCTTATCTGAAACTGGATCAGTATGTTCTTGTGTCCTGTCAATATAGATATATTGACCTACATAGCGTTGTAGTTTGGATAATCAAATAAATTGTCTAGCTAGATGACATGAGTAAACCTCACCAAGCCTACTTGCTATCTAATTAGATCAAGACACAAGATCCATTGGTTAAAGGGGTAACATTCTTTAGCTATCAAAATCGGATAGAAATGTACCTAGCATAGAGTAGTTTTACAGTATGTTGATATTCATTGAAAACAGTACTTCTGTATCTATAAAATTAAATTAGTACCAGATGTATTTAAAGTCATATGTTTCCCTCAATGGATTGTCACCCTGTCCAGGGTGTACCCCGCCTTGTGCCCGATGCTCCCTGGGATAGGCTCCAGGTTTCCCCGTGACCCTGAACAGGATAAAGCAGTATAGAAGATGGATGGGTGTTTCCCTCATTTCCATACGTGACTTTTATCTTAGAACTGATATTAAAGAATTTTGTTTAATGATATTATCCCAGTTGTGTGATACAAATCACCATTAAGATTTATGTCAAGGGGTCCAATGTAGTATCCATTGTAGAGGGGGGGAATCTAAAATGTAAAAAAGATTTTACATTTATGCTTCAAAACCATTTTGGGTCCCCCCCCCCCCCCGCCCTTTAAAGCAGCATCCCTGTTTAGCCTACTGAATATGCAAGGTCAGTAGCAGTTATGAAAAGTCCAATTTATGCTTTATGAACTAGGTGACTAGCAGCCATGAAATATTTATATTAAAAGCTAAAGTAGATCTACTTCTAGTCAAATGCATTAATCAATTATGACATTGAGGGCTTTATAATAGAACTGCCTGCCCTTCAGAACTTGACTGGATTTGAGATTTAAAGTAAATTTATATTAATCAGATTGAGCTTTTCTCATAAAGGAAGTACTTTTGTTTCTGAGCTGCCTGAAAGTAAGCCAGTGGGTTTGATCCCCTGTGAATATAGCATGAGTCCAGGCTTTATTTCTTATCTCAAACCAAAAAAAAAAAAAGATTTCCTGTATTTATCTAGATACAGTGTGTTTTTTTATTTGTATTTTTATTTATTTATTTATTTATTTTTAAATTTTGAACATATAAAGAAAACATTGTAGCCAACAATGTAGTATTTTTTCCCCCTGCAGATCTCACCTCACTAAGTTCAAATAAGCATGCAAATCAATATGTCTTAAGTCTTCGACCCATTTTAACACTGCAATATGTTCGTCCGTCCGTCCATCCATCCATACAGCCATCCATTCTTCCATTTCCCATACCACTTATCACACAGGGTCTTGGGGGAGCCTGGAGCCTACCCCAGGGAGGCAAATACTTTTTCACAGCACTGTAGAATACGTAATCTCCGGCCAATAGCCAGATCATATTTTGCCTTGAAACATTTTCATTCAAGTGCCTCTGTATGAGCCAACATCAGTATTCGGGAGATATTATTTCCTCCAAAGTGTCCCAACATCTAAGAGCTTACGATGTGTCTTGTCAATGTCCTGGAGCTTCTACGTTATCTTTCCAATTTAAGTACAAGCAAGAGCAATGCATTTCTAAATGAGCTAGTTCACACTTCCCAGGTAACTTTCCACTCCTATGCACAAATTTTACATTAACCAGTGATGCTCATGTCAAAAGAATCAGAAGCAAATACTATTCTATAGCGAATTTTTTTTTTTTTTTTCCCCTGTGCTGTGCATATCATCTCTTCAGATGTCTTCCTCATTCTAGAGTAGAGGTGTCAAACTCAATTTAGGTAACAGGTCATGTTTAGTGACCAAAAATGGAGAAATAATTCCTCTTACATGTGTTATTAGCATTAATATATATATATATATATATATATATATATATATATATATATATATATATATATATATATATATATATATATATCTGTCTTTTTGAAATTGTGCTTGTTGTATGTCGGTGAATTGGTTTACTTGTTACTTGTACTAAAACATTGCAATATGTGTGTATAGTTCAATACAGGGTATGATTTTGAGGGTTAGATTAGTGGGATAATTTAAACAGCACACATCTCAGTGATATGAGATTTTATTATGTTATGTCCCTTGGCACTGTCGATTATTGGCAACTCAAAAGAAAACAAAACAGCTTTTCAGCTTTTTTTTGCTGCTTCTGTTGCTTGGTTTGCACCTGCTCTCTAACTAACACACACACACAAACACACACATGTGTTCTGCTCACTGCTCAGAGAGGGTGAGAGAGAGGGTGAGAGAGAGAGAGAGAGAGAGAGAGAGAGAGAGAGAGATTACATAAGAACAAGAGGGATAACAGTTCTCAGGTGTGCCATGTTAGTCATTACCTCCCTACCTCGTCCTCAGACACTTCCATCTCCCAGCGCAAACCCACGGTTACCACTCCCATCCCTTCTGCTACATATTATTATGCAGACCTGGCAACCCTGCTGAGCACCACAACTCCTGTTCAAATACTGCACCATAGCAACTAACTAGTAATTCATGGAATGAAACTTGAAATGTCACAAACATGTACTTGAAGTCTTGAATCTGATTAGGCTAATTGGATTTAAAAACATGGTGTTATTTAACAAAGAAAAAAAAAAGTATGTCAGTAGGAGGTAAAGCTGTTTTCTTACATGAAGGACAGATGACAAGCTGCATTTTTGAAAAAAAAAAAATAAATAAGTTGTTGAGAGAATGACAGCTATAATGTGTAATGTAAGTGTAACAGAAATAAATGTAACCTGGGGAAATGTAAAATGTAACCGGGGAGGGAAAAAAAAAAAAAAAAAACATGACATGGCGTTATTTAATAAATGTGGTATACGAGGAATAAAACACTTCAGGTCATGTGTTAGAGGAAAATAATCAACTTCAGGGTGGTAACAGTAGCTCGCCTCAGGTCGCAGCACACCTCCGTGCTGTTTATTATTTTCCTATAACAGAACACCCCACATAATGTGCACAAATAATTCACAAGAAGACAATTCAGGTAAAACAACTGATTCTCAACTAGTTCCAAAGTGAGTCTACTGTGTACTAGATGATTCAAATGTGTCTTGTGTTTAATTAGCGAGTCACTTATTTACAAAAATATATAAATAAATAATTGTCTTGGGATAAACAAAGCCACTTGAGTGATTGTTAATGTACTTAATAAAAACTTCCTGAATAATTATTCTCTGTGGCAAAATCACAGCCCTCCATTTTTAAAGAGACTGTTTTATAGCAGATTAGCTGCTAAAGTGATGGATTTTTATTGGTATTTTTTGAGGGGATTTGTATATCTTGTCACAGAGGATTTGGACCAGGATGTTTTTTTTTTGTTTTTTTTTCTGTTTTGCCATTGAATAGTTTTGACGATGAATAGTTTAGCCTTGGAAACATTGGCTCAATGCCACTTGGTATTAGCCACTAGTGAAAAACACACAGGCCTCAAATAAAATGGCCGCCATTTATTTCATTCTATGAATGAGACATAAAACATAAGGGTTTCTTCCTTGTGTCATGTCATGGAGATTTTCCTTGCTTCTGTCATCTCTGGCTTGCTCATTATGGGTCTTAATATAAATGTACATCCAGATCTCTCTATGTGAAGAAAAAAAAAACTGAATTGAATGATATTTCATGGGTGCACGTTATACCTTTAGTCAAATATTGGACTTGCCTACAACATATTTGTATTTCAGTAAAAAAAAAAATCTCCATTAATGATAAATTGGAGAAATACTGATCTCCAAACTCACATACCATATAGACCGATAAGCCAGTCTCCTATCTCCTTGTGTAGTGCATTTAACAAGTGAATGCTAAGTAGTCTTTCACATCTGGTGAAATTTGAGGAATTCTGACAGTTCATGATCATGTGATAATCATGTTTCTGTCCTTTTCAGATCGGATTAGGCAGAGCCTTGATCCAATAATACACACCGGTGCAGCAAACAAGTCCTCGGCTTGTAAACAAGTACAGGTGTAAAGCTAATAGCTTTTGACAGACTTAATCAATATTGTGTTGAAATGAAACAGAGTTTAGTTGTCCTGGTCAATAATGTTACTGCCCCCTTCCTCCAAGAAGACAGACTCTCATTATAGTGGTTTGTTTTTATTTAACTGATAAAAAAGAGAGAATTGGTGTGAATTAAAAGGATTTTCCATTTGAATCATACATTGTAAATATGTGGATCAGAGTTAATCAGTGGTTTAGCTATTCTAACATCGGTGCGTGTTGGAATTTTTAGCCTGTCATGTGTTAAAAAATAGACATCACACCACCCACAGGTTTTTAGCTAGAGCGCTAGTCTTCATGGATGCATTGTGATTTTATTTGTATGGTGATTGCTCCTTTTGTGTGGCGGGATGATGATACGCAGCATTTAATTATTTCTTTCCTTTTATAATTAGACATTTGTTGAGACAGGCAGAATTGCACGCCGTTGCTTGCTCTGATCTCGATATGTGGCAGGCCAAAATAAACATCCTCCCACTATGACATCGGTGACAGCTTGCACAGCACGTTCAGTCTTCTGCAGTGCACAGCAGTGAAGGGGACAAAGTCGAACAAGGCTAACACAAAAGGAACGCCCACAAAATCTCCTCCATCTTGCGCAGCTAGACATAATGGAGAAATGGGTTTGAGGGCTGTGGCCAGGCCCGATATGTTAAGGTGCATATTTTTTACCATTAAATGCTTAATAAGCCTCATGTAGCTTCGCATGATAAAGACAAGAGCACATAAAAACGTACAGTACAGATGATATTAAATTAATCACGGACAATAAAATACAGACGCACATGGATTTAAAATCTAGGAATTCAAACTTACCATTTCACATACAATGTTCAGGTCTCATCCAGCTGAGTTCAGCATCCCAGCTTTCATTCTTTTATAGCACGTCTGTGGCCCCTCAGGAGCTCACCATGGGATTGATTGCTACTGCTGGGCTGTGGATCTGACATCTCACAGTACTGTTTGAATAAGACTTTGTTGCATGCCAGAGTGTTGTTGTTTGTAACATGATGTAACTTCATGTTAAAAAGCTGACAATGACTGGTCATTTTACTGTCTGTCAGATGCTCGCTTCACACTTGAGCGGGCATTTTTTTTAGCCAGAATAAGGGAGAATGCTCTTATGCAATACATGGCGTCAAATGTCACATATCAAATGACACGTGGCTCGTCACATATCGGCCGAATGGTAAGATTCGCCGGCCGATGCGATAATTAAAAATGACAAATATCAGCCGATATATTGGTTTTGGTGATATATTGGTTCACCACTAATATAAAAGTACTCCATTGGCTCTGATTCCTGGGGCTGCAGATCTTTGTTAATCTGTCTGAAATCTCCTCAGATCAGCCTGAGCGTTCTACAGAAAGCCATAACAGTGCCCACAAAATCCGGCTACATCTCTGGGGCACCTGAACAAGACAAAATTGCTGTAGAGGATTATCAGCTTTTACAGTCATCCAATATTCAAGCCTTAATATTCATATAATTTTATTTGTAATCATAAGCAGCAGACATTCAAGTTGCAAATATATACAGTGCCCTCCACTAATATTGGCACCCTTGGTAAATATGAGCTAAGAAGGCTGTGAAAAATTGACAGTGGTGACCCAGTGGTTAAAGGCTCTGGATTACTGATCAGAAAGTCAGAAGTTCAAGTCTCAGCACTGCCAAGCTACCACTGTTGGGCCTTTGGGCAAGGCCTTTAACCCTCATTTGCTTTGTTGTGTAAATGAGATAAATGTAAGTTGGTCTGGATAAGGGTGTGTGCTAAATGCCCTAAATGTTAAAATTGTCTTTATTGTTTAACCTTCTGATCTTTTCTTTAAAAAAAATTAAAAAAAAAAAAATCACAAAAATACGGTGCTCTCATGGATATCAAACAATTGCAAACAAAAGACAGGTTTGTCCAAAAAATGTCTTTGTTTAATATTGGTGTGCAACAATTATCACACTTTTAGTCAATACTTTGTGCTACATCCCTTTGCCAAGATAACAGTTCTGAGTCTTCTTCTATAATGCCCGATGATGTTGGAGAATACATGACAAGGGATCTGAGACCATTTCTCCATACAGAACCTCTCCAGATCCTTCCAAAGCTGGTGGAATCTCCTCTTCAGTTCACCCCACAAATTTTCTATGGGTTTCAAGTCAGGGGACTGGGATGGCCAGGGCAGGACCATGATTTTGTGCTCATTTTGTGTTGATATTGATGTATGTTTTGGATCATTGTCCTGCTGGAAGATCCAACATTTTAAGCTTTCAGGCAGAGTCCATGATGCCATGTATCCTAACAAAAATGTCCAGGTCCTCTGGCAGAAAAACAGCCCCAAAACATTAAAGAGCCACCACCATATTTAACCGTGGGCATGAGGTACTTTTCCATATGGCTACCTCTCTGTGTGCACCAAAACCACCTCTGGTGTTTATTGCCAAAAAGCTCTACCTTGTTTTCATCTGACCATAGAACCCAATCCCATTTGAAGTTCCAATAGTGTCTGGCAAAGTGAAGATGCTTGGAGTTTGTTTTTGGATGAGAGTAGAGCCTTTTTTCTTGAATCCCTTGCAAACAACTTGTGGTGATGTAGGTGACTTTGGATTGTAGTTTTGGAGACTTTCTGACCCCAAGACACAACTCACTTCTGCAATTCTCCAGCTGTGATCCTTGGAGATTTTTTTAACCACTTGAACCATCCTCTTCACAGTGCATTGAGACGATATAGACACACGTCCAATTCCAGTTTGATTCATAAGTTTTCCAGTTGACAGGAACTTCTTAATTATTGCCCTGATGCTGGAAATAGCCATTTTCAATGCTTGTGCTATTTTCTTATAGACACGTCCCATTTTGTGAAGCTCAACAACCTTTTGCCACAAAATCACAGACATATTCCTTGGTCTTACCCATTGTTATGAATGAAAGGGAGTTTGGCCAATGTGTTACCTCATATTTATACCCCTGTGAAACAGGAAGTCATGGTTGAATAATTTCCTGTTCTTAGTCATACAGGTATACTAAAAAATAAACATATCAACGAATATACTTCAAATATATATATATATATATATATATATATATATATATATATATATATATATATATATATATATATATATATATATTCATATGAATTCATAGGGGTGCCAGTAATTGTTGCACACCTATATTTAACAGAGATTTTTTTTTTTTTTTTTTTGATAAACCTGTGTTGTGTTTGCAATTGTTTGCTATCCATGAGAGCAGAACATTTTTGTGAATTTTGTGAACAAAAGGTTAAAAAATAAAGTTTTTTTTTTTTTTTTTTTCTCAGCCTTCTTTGCTCATATTTACCAAGGGTGCCAATATTAATGGAATACACAGTATGTCTTAGTTGACTACATAGATAATAAACAATAGAGCCACATATATAGAAAATTTTACATTCGATATGGCCAGTCTTCCCAGGATACAGTCAGTTTCAGAAGCACTATTATTTAAAAAAAAAAAAAAGTTTAAAAACTTTTTAATTTAATAAATTATGAAATACCAGTTAGAAAATAGTTTAGTTTTTTCTCTTTACGTGGGTATTGTTTTTAGACACACACTTTTATTTCCTAACCCACATTTTAATAATACTAGCTTTCATTCTTTGATTTTTTTTTACAGCATTATTTAATTACTCTGTGTCTAAAAATAACAATGATTGGGTGGATCTGAGTATGACAGGGTGGTTAAGCTAATTACAGAGTGGACACAAAGGCATGGAAAATTGTAGTGAATCTCAATTAATTGAGTCTATTTTTCTAGTTTCATTCAAACTGAATGATAACGCATATCTTGAATAATTACAGTCTTGAAATTTTGAGCTGCAGTCAGCAATTTCAAACAACTGTTGCTGTGTTAGCATAATGTTTGATGATTGAAGAAAACTTTAGAAACTTCTTTACATTAGTTCAGGCTCTTAGCAGCTTATAATAAAACAAATACTATGTATTACAATGTAACAAAAATAAATATGGCTAACTAAACATTATCTCTCTGACAAAGCTTTTGCTGATGTGACTGGTGTCTGAAGGGGGTCATTCTTATGTTCCCAGGGTCCTATGTTCTCCTGTTCAATATTCTGTTAATACGCATTAAGTAACATTTCCAAAGGTTTTACGGTGGTGCATGAAAGTTTGTTTAAACAAATGAGACAAAATATTATACTTGGTCATTTATTTATTGAGGAAAATTATTATCTATTATTACATATCTGTGAGTGGCAAAAGTATTTGAACCTTTCAGTATCTGGTGTGACCCACTTGCGTAGCAATAACTGCAACTGGTAACTGTTGATCAGTCCTGCACATCGGCTTGGAGGAATTTCAGTACAGAACAACTTCAACTTTGGGATATTGGTGGGTTTCCTTACATGAACTGTTTACTTCAAGTTCTTCCACAACATTTCTATCGGATTAAGGTCAGGACATTGACTTGGACATTCCAAAGCATTAACTTTATTCATCTTTAACCATTCTTTAGTAGAACAGCTTATATGCTTAGGGTCGTTGTCTTGTTGCATGTCCCACTTTCTCTTGAGATTCATTTCATGAAAAGATGTCCTGACATTTTCTTTTAGAATTCGGTGGTATAATTCAGAATTCATTGTTCCATCAATGATTGCAAGTTGTCTTGGCCCAGATGCAGCAAAACAGACCATGACACTACCACCACCATGTTTCACAGATGGGATAAGGTTCTCATGTTAGAATGCAGTGTTGTCATTTCTCCAAACATAACACGTCTACCTGCACTTTCCCAATCTCTGTGATGGTTTCTTTAGAATGGATTGAATCAGCCGGGAAATATTTGTTCTTGATTTCAGACATGTCTGTCATAATATTAGCACAGGGTTATGGTACTCTAACTTGGTGGATTCACCTAACGTTTCACTAAAACCACTCACTGGCCATTAGCATTGTAATTGACCTTTGGGGGAATCTTCTACTTCCTATTTGCTGTATGCTGGTGTATTAGCTAAGGAAAACAGCATTCTTACAAAAGTTTTAATCCCCTATAACCTATCCTGATTCACAGTAAAGAAGGGGCTACTTTTTCGGAGGATAGAGTGCAGTTTTTGGTTAAGTTTAAATATTTATTCACCTCACACAATGCATACATGTATTATGCAACCTGTTAAATGTATTTTTTTTTTGATATACAGAAATATCAAATATAGAGCTTCATATCAAACAATACAACATGCCATACTGTTACACCCCTCCAAAATTAGGTATGATTCAGTAAAGTGACAAATCTAAATGATGTCACTTCAAAAAATTCATGTGTGGATTCTTTTCCCATTAAACTGAATTTGGAAAAAATTATTTTAAACAAAGGTAACATAGCATGTGTGTACATTTTATCTGGATGTCAAGTAAAAAAAAAAAAATAATAATATTATTGCAAAAATAAAAACAACAAAGAATAATATATGAACAGGACCCTGCAATACAGCAGTACTGACCCCTGTGCATTAGACTAAATCTGTAAAATTTACCTGAGCATCTAGGATTTAAATTCTGGCACTGGTGTCAAAAAGGCCATGCATGGCTGAACAGACAGGGAAGCTGAAACAATAAACTGAGACCAAATTAACCTCTATAATCAAGCTCATTATAAGCATAATAAAGAGATGAAGGGCAAGAGGGGCATTTAATAACTATCATCTAATCAAGCCTAAGTTAACTATTAAGCCTCCAGGTTTGTTCATGTTCTCCTGAAAGCATAAACTATTTTTTTTTTTAATGATGGATGTTGGCACGCCCCATCCTATGGCACTGACTATATGAGCTGCATCCAATTTATTCTTCAGTGTCACTATGATTTGAAGAGAACTGAGCAGTATATTGATTCAGACTGGATTAGCGCCGGGGTTCACAGAATTTGCCAATGCAGCACCATTCAGACCAGCTGAAAGGATTACAGGTTCAATCGTATCTACTGAGAAGCTTTTGGGCATGAGGAATCATGATGTAAAGGCTGATGTTATCTGCCTAGAAGGCTGTCATCATCATGACCCTCTGGGTTATCAGCAAATTCTCCTCTACCGTTCATATCAGGAGAAGGCAGACATTTATAGGAGATTCCATGATCAGTGTACCATTTATGTTCCGCTGATATAACATTTACAAATATGTATGTTATTGAAAGGTCAAAGACATTTAAACACAGGTAAAGTGTCCTTAACACCCACCTATGTGCATTAATAAACCCTGCTTAAAATGTACAGCACTTTGAAAATCACACTTTTGTCTGCCTCAGCCCACAATAACTATTATAGGGTATGAAAAATGTACATTTTAGTTTTCATAACATTTACTCAAGTCTGTACCTGAAAACATTCACCCCTATGAAATATGGGGAATATTCCCCAAGTCATATGTTCAACAAGAAGGTCTGAATTTCCTATAGGTCATGGGAAGAAGAATGCTCTCTAATTCTTCTTAATTTAGTTTAATTGATACTGTGA
The DNA here is from genome assembly GCF_023375685.1 of Ictalurus furcatus. Lineage (NCBI taxonomy): Eukaryota > Metazoa > Chordata > Actinopteri > Siluriformes > Ictaluridae > Ictalurus > Ictalurus furcatus. Next base: position 5,629,285 of record NC_071258.1, read on the forward strand.
TATTGACCGACTAGGTCATTTTGAAATAGCCTTTTTACCCAATTTATGGATTCAAAGTAAATTATCCATCCATCCATCCATTTTCCATACCGTTATCCTGCACAGGATTACTTGGGAGCTAGAGGCCTGTCCCAGTGAACTCAGGGGACACCATGGACAGGGTGCCAATGCATTGCAGTTCACAATCACACACCACAGACAATTTAGAGATGCCAGTCAGCCTACATTGCATGTCTTGGACTGGGTGAGGAAACCATGGTACTCGTAGAAAGGGAGAACATGTAAACTCAGTGCACTCAAGGCGGACACGGGATTTAAACCCCCAACCCCGGAGGTGCGAGGCAAACATGTTAACCACTAAGCCATTGTGCACCCTGAAAGTAAATTACTCATTTTAAAATGTTTTCATGCCTTTAGCATGAATGCTAATTACCCACAATTTGTGTATTTGCCAATTATATTATTTAAAACACAAACAAATCCCTGTTATGTTCAACCGTGTTACTTGTTTAAGAGCAAAATGCTGCCCATGCTAAATGTTGCCCAATAATGCAATCACCGTTATGGCTAGTTTACATTTTTGAATTATTATTATGTCCTCTAAGTGTTTCTTAAGAGTGTAAAACAGCCATCAGACAGTGTCATGTCCAGATACACTGATGAGTTTTGATGACATATTGCTTGAACATTATAATCCACATGATTAAAATCTATACATCCTGCACCTCCTTTGGCCTGAAGTTTTTTGGGCTGGAGTTTTGCAAGACATTAGAAAAAGAAATTATTACATTTGCGGTTTTTGCAATCTGGATGAAGGCACAGGATAGGATTTCTGCAGACAGCCTTTTTTTTTTTTGCCTCACTGCAAGATGCTCGATAGGGCTGAGAGGCAATAAAAACTTTCTGGCACATTCCTGGAACAGATATATTATGCCGTTCAGACATTCTTGAGTGGATATCCAGGGCCCTAATGGTAGCCAGAAAAACACCCCCACACCGTCCCACTCCTCTCCGCTTTCGCCACATTCTAGGCCTTCCATCAAGATGATGCAAAAGCAACCTGGATTTGCCCAAACCATAAACTTTTTTCACTCCTTAGTGGTACATTTTAATGATCTTGTACCCACTTGGAAACGTGCTTGTTCTTTGCTGACAGTAACAGGACACCGCATGTTCTTGGCTTGTTGTACACTTAAGAGCTCAATCACATAAAAAAAGGTTAAATGTAGAAGCTGAAAGGGTTCATTGATTTGTTCCTCTATTGGATTCTTTACTGGTAATATGTAGATCCTTACAACAGAGTGTTTTCCTATCATGTAGTGTTTTCAGAACCTCTTTGGGAAGCTCACTATTCAAAGACACCCCTTGAGAAAACATTTCTTTCTCAATCTAGCCATTAGTTTCACAACCCCACATGGGGTCAGCTGAAATGCAGATGGGGTTGCAGAAGTTAAAAATTTTTTAGAGCCCCTGATCTAGTCCATTATGAAGTTTGATAAATGGTGTTTAAAAAAAAAAAAAAAAAAAAAAAAACTACTCATGCATGTGTCTGCCTGCACAATTCTTGCCATTTTCATTTCATCCTGATCCACATACAAGACTGCCAATCATCTGCTTTTGCTTTTGCACCCAATTTTGAGTAACTAATAGAAACAATTGTGCTTGAAAAGTGCAGGATGCCACCCATTTTGGCACAACCGTCACAACAGTTTAAAGTCACTTATTTTCCCAGAATCTCTGGTTTGCCTTTTCTATACCATGCATGGTGATGCATGACGTGTTGGAATGTAAAATTTGTGTGTGTCTGCACAGGATGTACCGATAAGTCTAAATCCACTATAATCCAGTTTTGAGAATGGTAATCCTTTCACTCACACAGGTACTCAACTAATTACACTACAATATGTCATCTCATTAGCTCAATTACAACCAATATCCACAGTCTGCTGCAGTTCAGTGACTGATAAGAACCTGAAACGGGGTATTTGTGCTATGTACCATGCTCAAAATCAAAGCCTTTCCTATTTGTTTATTGCATACTGATGGCTATTCACAGTGTTGGCCCTGACTTCATTCACAGATGCAGAGTACTGGTTGAAAGGGCCAATAGCCATAAGAAGACTTCCAGAGAAGGCTGCAGGGTATTGTGTGATCAAAGACTTGGTCTTCAGGGGGCACTCTGTGAAGTTCACGGCATGATAGAAATGCCTGGGTCTTGACCTCCTGCTTCTCAGTACGCAGTCCAAATGCATTTTCATTTTGATCAAAGTGCAGTTATCTAGTGCAAGAGAACAAGCCCTGACCATTGAGAATGAAAAATGTCATTGATTCTCTGTTCTGATTTGAGTCAAGACAAATGGCTCGTAAATAATCGTCAATGGATAATCTAAAATATATGTACAGAAGATGTCTGTTTGTCTTACAGTAAAAAAAATCATTCAAGTATGAATACTGATTCTGAAGAGGAAATTACTATTAGTGAAAATTCTTTAGTTTAATAGCTCTAATCGAGCTTGTCAAGCTATTCTTGTCCAAATGAGGGCCTATCTGGTGATGGCCTTGACAATTATCCATTATGTGGGATATTACTGCATTATGCATGGTGTAATTCCCATACTCTCATATTTGCAGTTTGCACAGCTCTCGATTAGTGGCCGCCTTTTCAGACGATCAATCACAGCGACAGCGTTCCCGCATAGCTTGTTCTCGAAATGATTACACAGCTCGCTTTCCCATCTGTGTCTCAAAAACACAGACTGAAGGACTTCTAATCTTCAGCCTTAAACAACTGCACCAGTGTCTGTAAGAGCATTCATTCAGAGAGATGGTATCAAGCAGCACCAAAAACATCAAAGATAGCTGGTATTGCCTCGCTAGATGGTTCGTTTTTAGTGTTCTTTGAGTTAGAAGAGGGTTGCCAGATTCTGTATTGTGCTTTTCCAAGTTAAAATTCTAGTACAAATGCATTTCAATTAATTTAAACAATTTAAAAACAAACAAACAAACAAACAAGGCCACAAAAGCAGGCAATTGTAGATTGGAAAAAAGGTGACATTTGTCTAATGTTCAACCATCCAATTTTGGTGAGCACACTGTAGTCTCGGATTCCTGTTTTTGGCTGATAGGAGTGGAAGCTGAAGTGGTCTTGTGGTCTGGTTTAGCCCATGTGCCTGCTATGAGATTCTTTCCTGTTTACTATGGTTGTAAAGAGTGTTATTTATTTATTTTTGAGTTACTATGGCCTTCTTGTCAGCTCGAACCAGTCTGGCCATTTTCCTCTGGCATCTCTCATCACTAAGCTGTTTCTGCTGCTTACTGGGTGTTCTTTTTTTGTTCTTGTTGTTTCTCACACAATTCTACATAGATTTGTGGTTGTGCCATATTATAATGGATTTAATTATACTCCATGGGATGTTCAATGTTTTTTTTTTTTCCCCCTCAACCATACCATGATCGACACCTGTTTTGATAGCTCCTTGTTTTGTTTTTGTTTTTAAATGCAACAATAGGAATTAATAGAGGCAATGGTCATAAATCAATAATTATTGATTATAACTGATTCTACAGTACATCTACAAAGTTTTCTGAAAATCAGTAGGAAGTAGAGCATCTTAAGTTCTCTGGTTGTTGGATGAGTGAAGTAAAAACACACTGATGAGCCTACTGAACCTGCTTGTTCATCAGACAACTGAGAATGTAAAACTAGTAGTTTGGGTGTGTAATGTGCTTGTTTTGGATGTCCAGGTTTGTTTCTCTGTAAGAAAACACCAGAACATCAGTAAGACTTTTAAGCAAGTTATTTCTCATAGATTTTGTCTGGAACTCAAATATCTCCTTAGGACTGAGTTCTGAATGACTCTCATCGATTGTGTGTGTGTGTGTGTGTCCATGCAGAGTTCACTTCAGCACTGATCTGCATTGTGCTCAGTAACTAATTTTCACTCTCTTGCTGCCTCTTTCTCCGCATATTGTGCCATCTGTCTGTTTTCACACAACTGGCCTCTCTCCATGCAGGCTGCAGTGAGTATCATTAGACTCTCGCCTATTGTGGAAAGGCAGGGATGTTGACATTCAGGAGGGCTGTGCCTGTCGCAGTGTACGGTCAAAGTGTAAAATTGTGGTCAGAAATGTCAGCTGAATCAAGCTCAGGCTGTAATCCAAACTGGTATGCTTTTTTTTTTTTTTTTTTTTTTTTTTTTATTGAGGATGAATAGAGGCTGCAAGGCTGAGGCAACATTCGTCTCTGAGATTTCTCTGTGATCTCACATGGTTGTGGTTAGAAGTCAAAATCAGGACTGAACTCTGTTTCCCTGGACCTTTTAATTGTGAAGACATGGTTGAAAGGTTAGCTCCTGAGGATGCATAATGTTACTAAGGTTTGTTGTTTTTCACAGCCTTCTTTGCTCATATTTACCAAGGGTGCCAATATTAGTGGAGAGCACTGTGGCTATTAGGTTTTTCTAATATTTTGCTGATCAGTGCATTTCTTACTTGGTGTATCCCGGAAATTGACCCTTTGGACATATCTATTCAGAAACAGCAGGGTTGAATGAAGCTCTAAGCAAGTTTTTCAGTCTATACACTCAGATTTTTGAGCCAAAAGAGTCCGCAGTCAATAACAGTGTGAGCTACTGATAGTAAAATGGCTGGGGAATCTTTGTGTTGGTTTGATAAGCCATCCTAATCCTCTCCAGCAGTTTTGGGGCTGCGTGCAGCTCCAGGTATCCATGAAGGGGCTAGATTAGGATTGAAAGGGATGATAAAAAAAAAAAAAGCCCTGCACCATCTATATTACTGACCACTGCCAAAGTTCAGAGCACATCATACACTTTCATTTTGAGGCTAGGCTATTTCTAACCTTCTGCTACAGCGTTTCCCAGGCCATAATTCATATTTTAGCCCTCAGAGATGAAGTTCTGCAAACATTATATGACCTTTCTTACCATTAAAAAAGTGCAGCTATGTTCTATGTCAGGGATTTGGGTGTTATTGCAAATCGGTGAAAAGATTTCCAACATCAGTGGTACTTTCTTCGAGAAGTTTTAAGGTGCATAGTTTTTTCCTTTCGTCTTTTTAGGTGTACAAATAACCTGGAAGTTAGGTAGAACATCATAAAAGAAAAATAAAATGAAGCCATGTCCCCAGCACAAGTGTATTATGTGGCTGAGAAAACCTTTTTAAAAAAACTGTGAGCCAGGACAACCTGCTTGTTTGTGTTTTCATGGGCTAACTGTCAGTCATTTTATAGACATGAACTCAAGCATGCTTGCAGTCTTGCTGGAATTTTTGACCACTCCTCCATGCAATATTATATCAGTTGCAAGATGTTTGATGATTTTCTTGCTTGTACTTCCCGTTTCAAATCTCCCCGCATCATTTAAATGGGAATCAAATCCAGGCTTTGATTAGGCCATTCCATAACCATCCATTTCTTCTTTTTGAGCTATTCCTTGGTGTATTTGCTTGTGTGCTTAGGATCATTATCCTGTTGAAAGGTCCACTTTTGGTTCAACTTCAGCTTTCAGACATGTGGCCTCTCAGTTATCTTCAAGCACTCTTTGATATGATGCAGAATTTGTAGTTGAAACAATGAATGCAAGCTGTCCAGACTCTGAGGCAGAGAAGCAATCCCAACCCATAACATTTCCACCCCTGTTCTTCACAGTTGGTATGAGGTGCTTCTCCTGAAAAGCTGGCTTTGGTCTGCGCCGAACATGTCTGCTGTTACTGTGGCCAAACCACTCTATCTTTGATTCATCTGCCCAGAGCGCATTATTAAAAAAGGCCTGGTATTTGCCTATATGCTCATTGGAAAACTGTAGTCTTGCAAAGGCTTTTTCCTGGCACGCTTCCCATGCAGGCCAAATTTGTGCAATCTCTTTCTGACTGTAGAAGCATGCACTTTGACACCAACAGTTGCTAGACATACTAGCAGATCCTGTGATGAAATTTTGGGGTTCTTGGGGACTTTCTTTTACATCAGACGGTCTGTTCTTGGGCTGAATTTACTGGTACGCCAGTCCTGGACTAATTGGAAGTTGTTTGAAATCTGCACCATTTGTAGATGATTTTCCTTACAGTGGAATGATGTATTTCAAATCATTTGGAGATCTTTTTATATCCCTTGCCAGACTCATAAGCATCCACAACATTTTCTCTGAAGACCTTACAGACTTCTTTAGATCTTGGCATGATGACACCAGACACCTCAACAGCAAAGGGAACACCAGACACTGGATATGAGTGGGCTATAAATAAGACCGGTTCCACCTGCACTCCCTAAGCAGGTTCTAATCACTGGCACCCAATCTTCAACACCTGATTCTAATTTTATGGATTTGAAGGTATGATAAAAGTAGGGCTGTACTTACTTTTTCCATGTGACTGATCTGTTTTTTTGTTAATTTAAATTGTAAAAATGACTACAAAATGTCAATTTTATATGTCATTTGATAGAGTGTATCACCTTTATTAATGGGCACTGTTTAAAAGAGGATCAATTGTTTGCTCGTCCAAATATGTTCAAAAAGCCAACAATTTCCATGGGGTATACAATACTTAACACAGTGATCGATTGGCATACTGTCTGGGGGAATTGTTTTGATACTTCAGAGAACCCTGCACACCAAATGATCCATTATAAACTAATATTTAAGGCATATGCCACTCCCTGTTTGTTATAAACAATGAAAAGAAAGCCTTATCTTTTTGATCATCTATGTAACAGCATAGGCCCGGTACATACAGTACATGAATATGATTTGGGACTGTTCTCTGATAAAGTTCTTTTGGTCTGTTCGGGGCTTGATGTTAGATCTTTTGAAGACAGAGATTCAAAAGGATCCACTGCTTTTCCTATTACTTGATGATTTTGCATTGACACTGACTGTTCATCAAAGGAAGTTCCTGTCAGTTTCTCATACTGCAGCAAAAACTGTATAGAACCATTTATCCCAGATATTGGACATTGTTGTACATAGTGTTAGCTATACTTTGATGTTGTTTTTGGCCCTATTCATTTTTTTTCTTTTCTTCAAATAAAAATATTGAACACACTCAACAAACACTCAAAACACACATCCAAACCAGCATGGAAAATGTTGCAGGACACCCAATCGGTGTTTTGCTATGAATATAAATCTGTGATTTGAATCCTGTTCTAAACCTGTGGTCTTAATTACAGAGGTCAAGCCACATGCACTTGTTTTTAAAACATTTGGTATTTTTTCTAACGTTCAACCATTTTTAGACATTACATGAAAACATGCCGTCAATGCTTAATGCTGTTGTTATCTTCAGGGGATGCGTCGCTAACTATACAGCATCACCACATGTTTAAAATGAAGTATAATTAACTGCATGTGCTATTTATTTCTGCCCATTTTTGGTTAGGGTGCTAATAATTGCTGAGTTTGACCATTAATTCTGCACCACGTATACTGTTGTTACTGAAGAAACCTTGAATACAAAAATAGTAAAAAATAATTTGCTGCCCAATAAACCTTGAAACTAAAAAAAAGAGAGAGAAAAAAAAAGAAATAAGAAAATATTTTGGCTCTGTGAGTAAAACTGTGTCCCTTCTGAGATCCTAGCTACAGAATTTCCACTAAATTGCTTTTGGATCAGATCATCTACAAAAAAAAAAAAAACAGTTTGTATTTTCATATTCTTAAGGAAATTGAGCAAATATGAATATCAATTTTATATGGCTAAAAATAGATAGTGATTGAAAAGAACATACTGTTCTAGGCCTAAGTAATTTTCAGATTCAAATATATGTAGCTAGTGACATTAGCTACAGTGGTGAGAAAAATTCGATGATTTCTTTTGTATATCTCATACAGTCATGTGAAAACATAAGTACACTCAATGGAAATTGTTGGCTTTTTTGACATATTTGGACAAGCAAACATCTTTGAAACAGTGCCTATTAATGAAGTTCATACACTTGAACAAAACCACGAGGATATTTTGCTCAACAGAATTTTGTTAATTTTTTTATTCAACAAAAATATCAATAGATGTGATATTCTTCTGTGGAAAAAGTAAGTAGACCCTTGGCTGCAGAAGCTAGTATTGCCCCCTTTAGCAGAAATAACTTCTTGTAGGCATTTGACATCGGCTTGCTGGAATTCTGAAAAGACTACGCCAGGCAACAGTCTTTCAGTTGCAAGATGTTTGAGGGTTTTCTTACATGTACTGCCCATTTCAATTCCCCCCCCCCCCCAACCCCTTGACTACCTTAACCCCCTATTTTTTAAGGTGAATCAACCCCAAACCATAACATAACACTTTAGCAAAGGGAACACCAGACACTAGATATGAGAGGGGTATAAATAAGACTAATTCTAATTTTATGTATCTGAAGGTGTGATAAATGTATGGGTGTACTTACTTTTTCCATCTGTTTTTTGGTTAATTTATTGTGAAAATTAGTACAAAATGTCAATATTACATTTCATTTGATATCAACTTTATTAAGAGACACTGTTTCAAAAAGCATCAAATGTTTGCTTTTCCAAATATCTCAAAAAAGCCAAGAAGTTCCATGGGGTGTACTTATTTTTGCATGACTATACTAAATACCTTTAGATCTTCAAATGAAATACAGCTTAAAACAAAGGTAACCTGAGTAAATACACAATACAGTTTGTATTATTTTTTTTATTATTATTATTTATTGAAGCTATCCAACACCTATCACCCATGTGAACAACTAATCGCCCCCTTAAACTTAAAATCTGGCTGTCCACCTTTAGCAGCAATAACTGCAACCAAATGCTTCTGATAACTGGAGATCAGTCTTTCAAAGCATTTTGGCCCTCAGCATTCTTTGCAGAACTACTTTAGTTCAGCCAAATGGCTTTGTTTTATATTAGATTGTTTTAATTTCTGAAGCCATTTAGTATGAGGTATACACAAAAACAGAAGAAATCACGGTGGGGTTTTCACAGCACTGTATGCTTACATGCAATCTAATCTAAGTGTGCTTGGCTCGGATCCGCAGCAAAACTTGTTCAGGTGGTCTCGACCCGATTGCAAACGGACTCTGGAGCAGTTACCTTGTTGTGAGTAAGCAATCTGGCCTAACGGACCAACCTGAATAGCAATGTATGATGGGAACTACATTATGTAAGAAGCATGTTTGTTTTGCTAATACTCGCAACATGAATCGCGGTTTAACTGGGACCAGAGACGAGGTAAAATGCCTCATGAAATTTGATCTGATGAACATATTTCTGAACAAATTTAAAAAAAAAAAAAAACACTGAGGTTTACAAGGTTTTGAAGTATTGAACGTCTCAATGAGATGGGCTTTAATCGCTCTGTGAAATATGGATTCCCCATTCAAACTTAAAAAAATATAATAACTACAGCTAAAAAGGAAAGCCACAGTAAGCTCGCGTAGCTGCTGTCTTTCCATCGTGATGGATGGCTGCTATGGGTGGAACCCTGGGACATTAACAGGTGCACTCTGACCAATGAGAGAACAGTTTACTCACACGTGACTTGCATAAACACATTTTGGTACACTTTGAAACGTTGCCGTGTGAAAGTGAACGGAGCCAAGGTGCAAATGCAGCATTGTAACAATTTTAAGTCCTCGTTTCGGAACAAAGCACAGCTCTACAGGTCTGAATGAGAGTATGGAAGTTTTGGGGATATTTGATCACCTGTAATTCCAATCAGTTAGAAATAGTACAGCATGATCAGTCTGAACAGCCTGGAGGACTTCTTCAGCTTGAGCTTGAAAGCTCAGAAATTTTGAATGGAATTCAATCGGAATTTTGGCCAATTTGAGCTTCCATAATGGGAAAACCGTGGTTCCGATCAGTTGGAAAATATATAGCAACTCAAGTCAGAACAGACTGAAGGTCTCTACCAAGTTTCGTGGATGTAGCTTGAAATATCTGGGTAGCTTGAAAGCTCAGAAGACGAAGAAGAAAATAATAATAATAATAATAATAATAATAATAATAATAATAATAATAATAATAATAATAAGTTTAAATAGGAATAAAATGTTAGTTTTGTCAAGCCAACATAATAATTAAAATCAACACCTCAATCCAAATAAACTGAGGGCAATCTGAATTCAGAACTCCAGTCTGTTTGAACAAGGAGTATAATCATTTTAATGATCCATTAATCAGAAGAATAATAATCATTTAAAACTTTGTCTGATTATTTTCACTATCAGAATCTGTATGTTTGTTTGGGTCATGATGTGCTCATGGTGCAGTAAAACATTCCTAAAAACAGTCCATGTTATACATTTTTAATCTATATAAACTCATTCTGAGCAGAGATTAAAAACAGCACAGGGAAAGATGTGTGATTGTTCTGAAATGTCAGGCAGTTATGAAATGCTGAGCAACTTTACTGGCATCACAAACCCTTCTTCTCGCTCTCCTTTTAGCAATCATACTGTGGTTTTCACAGAGATGGAAATAATTAAAGTTCATTCAACACTCAAGCAGTGCAATTAAAAAGTTAAAAGAATTGACAGCTTTTCATTGTTATAGTAACTCTGACACTAAACCGTACACGTGTATGACTGCTACTGATCGGATTACATGTAACTTGAATATAAACGAAGATTGTCTACAGAGGCAAAAATCTGTGTACGCAAATGATTTTAAGCAATAATATGCGGATAGCAGAGATGTTCACGAGTCTTTCATCTGAAGTCCGAGTCAAGTCTGGAGACTTTAACACTGAAGTCCGAGTATCAAATCAGTAACTGTTACATCTTTCATGCCCTAATGAAGAAAATACTCACGCTCAAAAAACATATTTACAAACTTATATATGAGGATAGTGAGAGAGAAGCCGCATATGCATATACTACGAAAAGATTCATAAAATGAAATGCTAGGTTTAAAGGCTAGGTTCTTTCATGCTTTTAACAGTTAATGCAACCTCTGCTTGGCAATCCAAATGAGCCATGCTACACTAGCTACACTACCCAATGTTTACGACAATACAATACCATCTTGCTATGTGTGTTAATGTGCCTAAATTTTGCAGATGTGTTCTTATAAGAACATCTAAGAACATCTATAGATCCATCCCATCCATCCATCTTCTATACCGCTTATCCTTCCTTCAGGGTCACGGGGGAACCTGGAGCCTATCCCAGGGAGCATGGGGCACAAGGGCAGGGGGCCAATCCATCATAGGGCACAATCACATACACATCCACACACCCATTCATACACTATGGACACGCCAATCAGCCTACCATGCATGTGTTTGGACTGGGGAGGAAATCGGAGTACCCGGAGGAAACCCCGGCAGCACGGGGAGAACATGAAAACTCCGCACGCACAGGGCCACGGTGAGAATCGAACCCCCGACCCTGGAGGTGTGAGGTGAACGTGCTAACCATTAAGCCACCGTGCTCCCTAAGAACATCTATAGATGTCTAATAAAATTTGATGTCGTTGTTCCGGTATCTTTAATTATTTTTCCACATTTTTTTGTATCTAGCCAATCTTGCTAAAGTTCCTGCTTCTGCAGACACTACATTTAGAAAATCAATGGTGAGCACATATGGCATGGCAGGTGCCACCATGTTTCATGGGACTCTTATCAAATTTTGGAGTTTAGGCAGAAATATGTCATTGAATTCTATGATAAGGGTCTGAACTACCATAACACACAGGGGAATATGTGATGCAGCTATCATAAAACCATACAAATAAAACACAAATTCTTTTATGATATTAGTTGTTAAGGTTAAAAGACTCAAGTTGTCTGAAGTCTATTAAAGTGCAACTCGTATATGCGTTATACAGGTCATGCATCATAAAAGTTGGCCTTATAAATTGGATACGTTTGGACAAGATTTTTTTATGTTAAGTAGTCTCCTTAGTAAAACAAGGCCATAAGTCTTCATCGTTGCTGCCGTCTGCACTTCACCACTGCTCCATGCCGATGTGCTCAAGCAAGCACCTGATCACCAATCACTTGCACAAGCAGCTCAAATCTTCTTCAGGAAAAGAAATGGGTGGACTTTCTAAACTCGCCCTTGACATGCAGATGCATGACGGGTAATGGACCGTGAGTGGATAACACTAGGTGCTTTGTCGAGCGCAGACAGCCAAGGAGCGTGTTTACAGATACAACACAGCATGAGTGCTTATTATATTCCTTTTTAAAAAATGAAAAATTATCCCTCCAATAAAGTTATTAATACTTGACCTTTAAAAAGGTTTTACACTTGAACGGGTTTAAAATGAGCACCGTCGTACCAGCACGGCCGGCTTGCCACAGGGCGCTGAAGTAATGCTGATTCTCGGAAAGTAATATTGAAAATAATATTGCAGGCTGGCCTTTTTTCCCCCACTTAGTCTGTCTGATTCTGCATTCCCTACACAGTCTAGTAATCAGAACGACCTGTAGTTATGGCTCCCAGAGCCAGCTTTTGCAGCGTACCAACTTTGTAGGAAAATGTAAAAAATAAACACATGCTGTAAAAAAAAAAAAATATGGGTGTATTAGTATTTTTTCCCCTTTAGCAGTCATCGAAACACTTCTACTGATCCCAGTAAAGCTGGGATACACAGTGACAGGTTCATTCAGGATTCTGTTTATGTCTTGGATGGAGGATTGAAGGCAAGCTGAGAGAGATTAATTCCCTTGACATGGGAACTCATCAGGGAGTATAATTGGATGTCTTGCTGTAATTCTCATATACAAGTTACGATGCTCTCAGCTGCCTGCATTACGAGCGATCGGATGTCTGCAAATTCTGCATGAACTAGACAACTGAAAATAAGAGAAATAGACTTGAATTGTGGCTCTAAATTGCAAAATGATATACCACTGTGGAGATAAAACTGGCTTGCATCCATCACCTCTAACACTACAGTATATTGGTATATAGATTGCATCTGTTCAAGTGAGGAGTAAAGCAGGATTGGGTGTGCTGTTATTGTGTGAGTTCTGTGAGTTGCTGTTACCATGATTTGTGTCTGAGAATGATCATTCTTATAACCAGAGTCATTTGCCAATGATTACAGTTGTTAATAGGTATTAACGAATCATTCTTCTTATCCATTTATAGTTAGATTTAATGTTTGGATTGTAACAAATATAAGCAGTTGTGGCTCTCTGTTTTCTGTGCTTGTCATGTTACAGAGAAAACAGAAAGCCACAAAGTCCTAAAGACTTTCCCATGGCAGAAAACTTGACACTGGAGACTCATTCCATAAATGTTAAATAACGATCTTCTAACAGAAATCTTCATCATACCAACAAATATATTTTTCTACGTTAAATAGCCGCACACTTTTTACTCTGTTTATTACTAAGTGTAGATTATCCGGTTAGCTGTTACTATAGAAACAGTGACATATTAGATTGAGAGTAGTAATAAAAGCCCGTGATTTGAATTACAGCTGGAACTACTGACAGCTGCTGTTATAGAAAATGAATCAGTTTTGAGAACACCACCATGATATAAAGAACGGAAATGTATTTATAAATGATCATTCATATACAACAAATACAGTTTAACACTAAAGAATAAAGAGCTGAGTGTGAGTGTATCATCTCACTCCTCCTTCCAGCCTGTGTGAAAAATGACACCACAAAATGACACCCGGCTCCATTTTTGTAGAGATGAGTTGGCAGTGACATGTTGTCAGTTAGAGTGTGATGACAGCGAAGGTTCAGCGGCAGATTCGCGATGCCCTTGCTTGCTGGTGTCTATCGTGTGCTTCACTGGTGCAGCTCAAGATCCACCGGGCCTGAACGCTTCCTGAACTCTCTGAATAATACAAAAATATAGCAAGAAAACAACAACATGTGGGATCAATTGGAGGAGAGCCTAGCACCATCGTTTAACTGTATTGATCAGAGTGTGTAGGATGGCAGCCTATCCAGTTAAGAGCTTTGAAGAGCAAGTGTTTCAGTCTTGCTATTGTGTGCACTTAATGTGCTACAGGCTTCCTGAGACCAGGAGTGTAAACATAGAAGTAGTGGACATATAGCGCTTTGCATAAGTATTTACCTCCTTTAAACTTTTCCACATTACAACCTGTGGAACAACCCTGGAACTGAAATGGACTTTTTACCATTTGATTCACACAAAAGGTGCCATTTTGCAAAGTATCTATGAATACCATCCATCCGTTTTCTACACCACTTATCCTACACGGGGTCACTGGGGAGCCTGGAGATGTGTGGGGCATCCAGGATGAGGTGCCAACCCATCGCAGGGCACAATCACACATCCATTCATAAACTATGGATGATTTGGAAATGTCAGTCAGCCTACAATGCATGTTTTTGGACTGAGGGAGGAAACTGGAGTACCCAAAGGAAACCCTCAATGCATGAACAGAACATGCAAACTCTGTGCACACAAACTCTGCAATATATCAGAGGAGCTTGCAATTTTAAAAAAAAATTCTGGTAGATTTTTCGCAGATTTGGGCTAAGATGCGTCATGTGACATCATCACAACTCGCAATCAACCAAAGCTCTCTGATTCAAATGCATCAATCATGATGACAGCTAAAAAGGACTCATTTACCAACAAACATCACTGCAAAAGACCATGCAAAACCATTTCGTGCAACTGCAATTTTGCAGTAGGACCTCAGTGCACAAGCTGTATGAGATCACCCATCACATAAATCCCATCAGAACAATGGAGGAACCCTCACAGATTAGCAACCCTCTCTTAAACTCATTGATCTAAGCCACTAGCCGAGACCTGCTGGCTGGCCTACAGGATGAAAGCCCTGACCCTCAGCTGATAACTTTTTGAAAGGGTGGGGGGGGGACTCACCCAGACAGTCCCAAAGGACAATCAACACAGGTGAGGCCATTTGTTCTCTCACCCAGTTCACCCTGTCTTTGTCACCCCGACTGCATCAAGACACCTCATATATTCTAAAGGACGAAGGACTGCAAGAATAATAAGTGCGTGTGTGTCTGTGTCTGTGTGTGTGTGTGTGTGTGTGTGTGTGCACGGTGTGTATTAGTTTCTGTGTTTTAGAGTAGTTTAAAAGTCTCGTCTGATTTTAATAGCAAGTGTCTCTTGTCTAAATTTATGATTTATTGTGTTAAGTTGTCTGATCTTGTTACTGTGCTCATAATTCATGCTTAACATCAGGATATTATTTCCGATGGCCACAGGAGAAATATCCCAGCCAGACTTAATAAGATACATTAAGTTCAATTATTGCTGGATCAATAGTTGATCAGATGTTGAAATATTAAGGTTGCACATTTCCCACTTTGAGCTCAATCTAAAAAAAAAACAAAACAAACAAAAAAAAAACAAGCTAATTTCCTTACATCGCCAATTTAAGTAGTTTTTTGCAAAAACACACAAAATAATTCCCAAGGTGCATCACAAATTTTTGGGGAAAAAAAAAAAAAAACCCAAAACAGTCCACCTTTATGGACTGGTTATAGAGCCATAGAGTTAAAATAGAGAGGGCACACTTACGCAGTTGTCTATTTCTGGTCCAATAATTTGATTGGACAAGCAGTGTTCCAAGACTGCTGATATTTTGTATAAGTGCAACAGTATATTTCTGCCTTTCACTACATAAAGTTCTAGCGATAGTTTGTTACACTGAAATGGTTACTACACTTACTATGGGCTGTCAGTCATGCATGCATGCAATCTATTCAGCTGTGGATTATTTGATAACTATTTTTGTTGGCACAAGAATAAACAAAATATTTGGCCATATGGTATCTGAATATTAATTTCTTGTTTATGAAACCTTTGAATAAAAGCAATATCACACTTACAATCATGCTGGTTTACTGAATATCATCATGGCTGTGATTTGGCATTAGGCAGAAAACTGCTGATATTCAGTATTACAGCACTCCTGCTCATGTGATATTGCTTAATTCTACAACCTGTGCCTTCATGCAGTTAGCAATGTAGCATCCAAAATGGCAAACAACAACAACCTATGCCAGTATGCGTAGAATAGACCACACTACATAAAAATTGTATGCACATGCAATTTTGGGGGTTTATGTGGCTATACAGGGTGTCCCAAAAGTCTACACACATAGGGGAAAACACTTTTTAGCAAAATGTCTTCCAATCTTTTTCATACTTAGTTTATATTCTATATATATTTGTTCAGCTAGCCTTTAAGAATGTCTTTGACAAAAGAAGAACGTATTGAAATCATTCTCATGTCAGGATCGGGAAGCTGTCACATGACTGCGATGAACTTTAACAAGAAACTTGACAAGCACATCACACACGACACTGCTGCCAAAATTATTAACAAATTCAAAAAGACAGGACATGTTACGGACCAACCGAGAAGTGGATGTCCACGAAAATCTACTGAAGAAGGCAAAACTGACATGTAACCCTAACCCTAGTCCCCTATGTATGGACACTTTTGGGACATCCTGTAGTATATGTTATAACAGCTTCAAACTAGCAATAGTAGTGGTAGCTACTGCTGAGTATTGGTCCATGACTATGATTTAAGAATGAGAGTGAGGCAATAGGGCAAGCCTAGGAGAGCAGACTGAGGTTGGCCATGGTGGTCCAATTCTCCAAAAAAAGAAAACATGAACTGGCAACGTTGATAATGATTAACTGAAACATAATTAGTTTAGTGGGCCTGCCTAAGGTGTCACATTAGTGAGAAATTGAGCTCCAAAGTCGCTGAAAATTCCAGACATCCGTGGCCTCATTCTCAGCGATGGAAGAGGTGCAGGGCTGGTGTCATTTGAATGCTACGGTTATCACATGGTGAGAGTAGCTTGATATGTTCTGGGATATCGGTCATTTAGGTAACGGATCAGGCTCTTTAATGTTAGTTGACATGCTGCAGTGGCTCAGCTGCATTATTGGAAGATTGAGCACACTCCACGCTTAGGGGGAGCTCTTTCACTGTTTAGTTGTCATTTTCATCTTTCTGTGAGCTTTGCATTTTATAGTTACTGTTTGTAAGCATCATTAAATGCAAATCAGTACTGCTGTGAATGTGCTTGATAATTCACAGGTGATTGGCATTCATCAAAATATACATGCGAGTAGAATGAAAATCAACATTACTGAAATTTTTGCACATATGGTAAAAATTTTGGCCTACAAAAATGTTTACAAAAAAAAAAAAAAAATAGACAACTTGGAAAGAGAAATAAATAAGGCACAGTATTTGAAGGTGCAAATATATATTTCATGTGGTGGCTCAAAGGTTAATTAAGCAGAAAAGGAGACATTTGTTGGTTACATAAGTATTCACCCCCCTGGGCCAATACTTGGTAGAACTACATTTGGATGCAGTTAAAGCTACTTCTGGGAGTCATCTGAGAGTCATCTCTCTCTCTCTCTCTCTCTCTCTCTCTCTCTCTCTCTCTCTCTCTCTCTCTGTGTCACTGTCTCAGCTTTACATATCTGACTTTTGATAATTCTGCCCATTCTTATTGGCAAAAGTATGCAAGGCACTGTTTTTGGGAGAAGTGCAAACAAACAAAAGCTTCACACCTACCTGCCAACTTTGATGGAATATCAACTGAGCTGCCCTGCAGGAACATATAATATACGTACCTCTGTGGCGAACCTGGTAGCAGTCATAAATAATGATTTACACATCTATGGGAGAGAGTGAGTGCTTGGAGGAAAACTCTGATCAAAACCAATGGACAGACTTAGTAATGTTTTTCCAATGTTCATGGACTATGAGAGTGAGGTAATATGTGTCAAAATGTAGTCAACTTACCTGTGTTCCCACTTGGCTCAGCAAACACTGAGTAAGGAGTAAGTAAAGTGAACATATGTGGGTGTGCACTTCCTTAACTGCTAACTGTACACTCAGTACACAGTCAAATTCCTTGCTAGTATTCAGTTCTTACTCACACACTTTGATACTTTGGTTCCCCTTTGTGTTAAATATGCATAGTTTTTTTTTTTTTTTTTTCCTGTGTGCTTTCACTTTTTTTTAATGCAAATGCCAGAAGAACATGCATATTCATCAGAGGTGGTAACATTACTAACAAGCAGGCAGAGAGAGAGAGAGAGAGAGAGAGAGAGAGAGAGAGAGAACAAAACCCAGAATTTTACCACAAAAAAAAAAATTATAATAACTTGCATATGTCAGGGGATGAGATGGCTATTTTTATTTATTTATTTATTCAGATCTGTACCAGGCAACAGTAAGAAAATAGTGAGGCAAAAGTCAGGTGTGACTGCAACTTACTTTTTTTTTTTTTTTTTTTTTTTTTTTACCAACCAATGACATCGCCATCTCGCCCACTTGACTAAGGCTTGTACAGTAAACACACAGGCCAAAGTTCATTTAGATTAATTCAGTGCGTAGTGAAAGTAAAATGCACATCTTTCATATCCCACTTCCTTTCCCCTTCTGTGAACATGAGTAGTTCTCAGTTTTAAAACTGCCATAGCAAGAGGTGAAAATCATAAATGCTACAGCTAATTCACAGATTTAACATCCCATAATAGAAACATCCTTTTTCATGAGTCATCTATTGTAAATTATGTCAAATTGCCTTCACAACATTCCCTCAACCCTGTTACCTGAACACGTTCACCCCTTTGAAGTATTTGGAATATTCCACAAGTCACATGTTCAAAAGCAAGTTGCATCATGCAAAAATTCCCAGAAGATCATGAGAAGAACAATAAATCCTTCTTTTTTTTTATTTCATTTTGAATGTTCTTGTGATATTGTCTGACAAGGTAACTTTGAAAATGCCACCCTGTTACATGTAACAATGTAAAGCATTAGAATGTCCCTAGTGTCTTTAGCATCCTGATTCCAGAAGTATGGATGATAAATTCAGCCACTGTCAACAAAGGAACCTTGTAAAAAGAAAAGAAAACATTGTCTGAGATGGCTTAACCCTTTACTGCATGGTGTTGCCATATGGCAACCATTAATTTAACTTATTTATTTCTGATAATACAAAACTACTATTTTCCTATGTAACTGGGAAAAGGGGGCTTTAACTTTGACATAACAAAAAAAGCCATGTCACATGACCAGGTAATGCTGTTTGCAGGTCCTTTTCTGCAATCACATGGCATGGTGAAGGTCATCAAAAGCTCTCAAAATTTGATTCAACTTTCAATATTTAGGCAAAACTACTTCAAGGAAAAAAATGTAAACACTATCTGAGATATCATTTATTTTTTGTCATTTAAACAGGTTTATATATTTTGAATATTCAGTTAAATGGTAAAATGTAATTGTTGCCATTTGGCAACAACATGTGATAGTGGAACTGTGGTATGTGCATTCATGAATTGAAACCTACATACTAAAAACTCATTAGGCTTCTCTAGTAGTATATTTAAATTGTTTCACAATTAAAGTAAGAAAAAGTGTTATTTGCAATTGCAAGAATTAATACTTCACCCAAAACATGTTTGGCTCTAATTTCTGTATGTATTTTGAGTGAGTAAATCCATCCATCTATCTTTTTACAACTGTAGTTCCTTTCTAGAAGATTTGACATACTTGCTATAATTATTTTAATGTAAATGTAATCATTTGTGCAGTTAAGGGATAACATATTTCTGAATAGGTAAAGGAATGCTTTCTTAGATTCAATGTTGAAAAATTATTGTTGAAAAATGTTCAATTTTTATGTTAAAAATTGCACAGGATAAATAGCAGCACAATCATGGAATCACCTTTATACACTTTATTAGGAAGACCATACTAATACTCGGTAGGGCCTTGCTTCACCCTCAGAGCAGCTGTTTCTTTGTGATGGGTTTCACAATGTGTTGAAAAATTCCTTTTGAGATTCTGGCACATGTTGACATGATGGCATCCCATAATTGCTGTGGATTTTTCAGCTGAACATTCCTGCTGTGAATCTCCTGTCCTACCACATCCCAAAGGCGCTGTATTGGATTCAGATCTGGTGACTAAGGAAGTACACTGATCTTGCTGTCATGTTCCCCTTTGAGACGACTTGTGCTTGTGCATCATCATGCTGGAAATAATCTTTAGAAGATGCATAAATTGTGCCCATGAAGGCATGCACATGCTCATCATCAATACTCAGATATGCTGTGCCATTCATAGATGCTCGAATTGCTGTTAAGCGTGTGCTCCTTATGTTCGTATGTCTATTTTCTTCTCATTTGCACATACAGGTATTCACCCAGACACTCATGCATGATGAGGTGGGCTGAATAAACCATTGCCAAGGCTTTGCTGATGAGGTTATTTGTTTGAATGTCTTTCTAATTAGCAGAGGTGCAGGAGAACACCTCTGTAGTTATTGCTTCATTTTGGGATTTTTTTTTTTCCTCCACTGAAGCTCAAAGCCCTAACAGCTGTATTATGCGCTGTGATAATCTCTGCGTCATTACAACAGAATCCGCGTTTGTCACCTGCTGGTGACACTGCCGAGCTCCTCATTTGTCTCCAGGAAGAAGATACAGCCCAGTAGATCCTCTAATGTTTTAACTCACCCATTGTCTCTGTGGCACAGATGTCTCTATTATATCAGAACACTAATTAGTGAAACATGGACCCAGGTGAAGGAAGTAATGAAAGGCCAATCTCTCTCATCTCTGGATCCACTCAAAGGTGTAATAAAGTCTTCCTGGAAAAAGTCTGGAAGATAATGCGTTCTCACCCAGCGGGGTAGGGGTCCTGCTGTCTGGACGATTTTGCCGGTGGGAGTTAATGAGTTTCCCGAAATTTCTCCGACATCGAGGATGATGAAGAGCAGTCGTGGAGGTCAGTAGGTGTGCCCTAATTAGTATTTGCGCTGGTAGTAAGCACAGAAAATATGAATCTAGATGCCCAGGTGTGCTCGACCAGGAAGATTGAATTCCTTCCTGCTTTCATGGCCGCCACCACCACAGCTCACTTTTCATCTCAGCCTAATCTCATTATGATTTTATGGCCTCTGCCGCCTGGGGATCTGAGGCTTTAGGAGCGCATTGAGCTGCCAAATAGATTCCCTCATGCCGCTTTAAAAAAAAAAAAAGAAAGAAAGAAAGAAAAAAAAAAAAAGAAACCAAATAACAGGGAAAATCCTGAGCTCCTTTCCAGTTTCTACTTGATGGAGTTGTCCTTGGATTTCTGTTTGCGTTTGCTTTAGCTAGTGTTCCCCCCCCCCCCCTTATAATGATCCTTGATCACAGTTGTCATTATATAATGACAGAACTTGGCTAAGGCTAATGACAGCCAATTAGCTGTAGCCTAGAGAGAGAGAGAGAGAGAGAGAGAGAGAGAGAGAGAGAGAGTTATTTATTAATATCTCTCATCAGTGGGCTGTACAGTTTTTTAGTCACATCAGAGCTGGCTATTAACGTGTGTTGAAGGGTGAAATTGATTGATTGTTATTAAATAATTAAATGAGGGATCCTCCAGTTAATTTCACGCCGAAGATGGCCATGGATTTACTACTTATACTGTAAATAAATATAAGCAGCAATTATCTTGCTTTGGCATTCAGTCATGTGAGAATAAATTGCCTTTATGTAGTAAATTGACTTCAGATGTAATGACTAAGAAGTATACAAACAGTATAAAACCCATACAGACATTAAAAACACTTTCACTACCAGCTGCAAATTCATTCTGAGCATACAAGGCAGCTTCCAAACAGGAAAGCGGTTTACTCTCATTGGCTAGTGAGATTTGGATCGACAGCTCAAATGTCCAGCTGAGGATGAAGATGATGATGACACCGACGATGCTCCTTGCTGCTCCTGAGAGTGCATCTCGAACCCCCAAACCAAATTATTCCAAATACTTCAAATATTGATTATGAAATAATATACTGACTAAGTAAGTAAATGATTTACATTACAAAGTACAAACACTAAAATTTGTGACACTGAAGTCTCTACTTCCTGGAAAGGGAGCTGTTGATCCAAATCTCACTAGCCAATGAGAGTAAATCGCTGTTAAACCCACCCAAATGTTAGATTTGTGCCAGAATGGCGAACGTAAACTTGCGGAACGTAAACTTGTGGCGCGTAAATGAAAACTTTGGCAGCACATTCATAAACCATGATTAGCGAAAATAAAGCTTAGAAAACAAAGAATGCTGTTTATTTGAAGACCATGTTCAATTTTTGAGTGGTTTTCTTCTCTCTCCTTGTATATTTTTGTATGTTTCTTGAAAAGTTACGTTCAATACTTTTGGCACAAATTTAATTCCTTAGACGTGCCACCTCGTTCGCCTCACACCTTCAGGGTCTGGGGTTCGAGTCCCACTGTGGCCTTGTGTGTGCGGAGTTTGCATGTTCTCCCCGTGCTGCAGGGGTTTCCTCCGGGTACTCTGGTTTCCTCTCCCAGTCCAAAGACATGCATGGTAGGCTGACTGGTGTGTCTAAAGTGTCCGTAATGTATGAATGGGTGTGTGAGTGTATATGTGATTGTGCCCTGCGATGGACTGGCACCCTGTCCAGGGTGTACCCCGCCTTGTGCCTGATGCTCCCTGGGATAGGCTACAGGTTCCCCCGTGACCCTGAAAAGGATAAAGCAGTATAGAAGATGGATGGATGGATGGAGCCGTACCACCTAAACAGATTTAAAATCATGTGTAATTATTGATAAGGTGATATTTTCCGTATGTTTTCAGTGATTATGGTGCTAATTTCAAAGTTGATGCTGCGTTTTTGTTTTTCCGTAAGAACTTCGCAATGGTTTGCCACTCATATGCCAGCGCAGTTCAATGGCTTTCAACCGGTGCAAAGAATTCCACCAATTTCAAACTTAATTGATAATACTTGCACTGTAAAACCGGATAAGTTCATTTAACTCAAACAATTTGCGGAAACTAATTACCTCAAAATTTTTAAGTTGATAAATCAATTTCTTTAAGCCAAATACACTTAAATATAACAACAAATTTAACTCAAACTTGTTATATTTAAGTGTATTTGGCTTAAAGAAATTGATTTATCAACTTAAAAATGTTGAGCTAATTAGTTTCCTCAATTTTTTTTAGTTAAATGAACTTATCCGGTTTTACAGTGTAGGTTTTACTGTGGGCTCTGAAGAATAAATAAATAAATAAATCGTATTTTCCCTCTCACCATTTTGGAGCAAACTTTCAATGTCCTACTAATGAGAAACCCAGTGTAGAAGTAGTAGCGACAGCAAATGTTAGTGTCAAAGTTCCAGAATGCACTGCAGCTATACGACACAGTTACACTGAATTACAGCAGAGTCTCGACTTGGCTCGTTAGTAATCTAGAGCTGGACAGAGTAAAGGACTAAAGCGCTGCTGCATTGTTATGTTTAGATAGATGAAGCAAGGGCTAAATCCTACCGGTGCTGCTATCAGCTGGAGACTGATCAGGATTGTGGTTGGGAAACCAAAAGTTAACCAGAAATGAATACATATCAATGTGTCAATGAAGGAAGATTAAAGTCTGAAAGTCAGCACAGGATTTCATTACAGAATAAATCTTGGATGCGATTGAAGATTCTTCACATTCACATTTATATATGGCATTTATTTTGTAATGAAATGACCTCTTCGTTATTTCTACAAGATAGATAGAATCGTGGAAGACACGAAGAACCTTAACTGCTTTAAACACATGAGATATTACAATCATGATATTATTATTTTTTTATTAGATATTTTTAGATATGACTATTTTGTCCACAAACCACATCTTAGGTCTGAGTAAATATTTATCTTGCATAACACAAACAAGCTCACTCCTCCTCAATCCTCACATTGATAAGTGACTATAAATGGAGTGTTTCCTGTGATTCCTTGACCAAGTGATAATAATTTTTTCGCTTCTCCAGTGAGAGGCGGCTCCACCCTCGCATCGCTTCTCTGGCTAATTTGGTGTTGACAGCAGCACGCCACATTAGGGGCGGAAGACACTGTCCATCTGGCCGCAACACATTCACGGGCTATTCTTGTCACAAGCAGGGTGAGCGTGGGGTGTGAGGACTGTCACATTTATTTCACCCTGGTTTTGGAGTGTGGGACGACACACAAACACACCTACACACACACACACATGAAGACATAGCATTGAGGAGAAAATTTGTGCAAGTAATGGTGTGGAAAATAATCAGAGCTGCTTATTTACTGTGTGCGAAGACATTTATATGTAAGTAAGCTTTGCATTAACATAGGCCGTTTAGTATGTCAGCACCTCGTCATCGTGTCAGGGCAGATGAATTTCACATTTGTCGAACACTGTGAGTGGAAGAGATGCCTAAGTGCTCCAGACTTGCTGAGTGCAGGGATGTCTGGACAGGTATAAATATTAATCATGTCTATTGTGAGCGAAGGCTTTGTTCGGCTGACACTAGCAAAACATTCTAACTTTCCTGTGCACTTCTTGTGTCTGAGTGACATATTTGAACATTTTTTTTCCTCCTTTCCCTATCATCCTACTGCATAGGGTTGTCGATGGCTGCCAGCAAAGCTGTCAGGCTGTGAATATAGTGCTGAGAGCATGCACGCATGTGTGTGTGTGAGTGTGTGTGCGAGTGTGTGTGAGAGTGTGTGCTCATGGCGGCGGCAGTAACAGCAGATTGCTGTGCTGACTGACAGATTGGGGTATTAGTATTCAGATCCATGCCACTCCTTTGATATCTCAACACCGTCAGCCGATGGGACTCTGGAACCATCCACCACTCCCTCGTTCATCCAGTTATTTCCCTCTGTTTATCTACCCATATTTCCCTTTCATAGCTCCTTCACCTTTTACATTTTACACCTGTTTCGCATTGGCTATGTCTAGTTTTTGGAGTAGTGAGAGGACAAATGAATGCAAGCATCTGTAACACAAGCACCAGAGGAAGCAATGAGGCCATCAGGGAGAAATTCAGTGTGCATACTCGAGGACGTGGACATGCCCGAGGACACAGTACTGGTTCAGTTGTAGCTACTGTAACACACAACAGTAGAGATTAACTATGGAGTAAAAATATGTCTCTTTCTGTTGGACGAACCTGGGATATGTTGTAAGGTTCCATATATTCTGTAAGTGTTATACCCCCCCCCCCTTCTCTCTCTCTCTCTCTCTATATATATATATATATATTCCCTGTCATTTCAAGATATGTTTGTCAAGGTTAAGAGCACACATGAGGTTTATTTAATTTCAGATCTCGCAAAGAAATCAGCCCCAGCATCATTTCTTCACACCATTCTATGTATTATTCTTACACTCACTGTCTGTTTTAATCTTTGGAAGACTGTTATTAGTGTTTTTAAACCAGTTTTGTCGCTGACATTCCAATTATAAGCTGGGAGGGATCTAATATTTTGATATTTTGTAAGGTTTTAATAAGACGTGCCATTGCAATTTGATATACTGGTGAAATAGAGCATGAACAAGTTTTAATACTTCAAGGACATTAAAAACGAATATACTATGAACACCTAATATAAAGTGTTCGTTACTGTATATGTAGGTTTATACTTAGTGCTCAGAGCAGTTGCTGGGTTTATTGCTCAGTTCCTCTTTTGGTGGTTAAAAATACATTCATCAACCCAATTTCTACTATAGTAACCACTTTTTCTAGTAGTTTTACTGTAGTAGCCACTATTTTCCTAGAATACAAAGGTAATCTTATCTTATTTTGTAAGAATATATTTCCAGTTAGGGTGCACGGTGGTGTGCATGTGGTGTAGTGGTTAGCATGTTTGCCTCACACTGCCAGGATTGAGGGTTCGATTCCCACCGCTGCTCTGTGTGTGCGGAGTTTGCATGGGGTTTCTTCCGGGTACTCCGGTTTCCTCCCCCAAAGACATGGTAGGCTGATTGGCATGTCTAAAGTGTCCATAGTGTATGTATGTGTGAGTGTGCCCTGTGATGGATTGGCACCCTGTCCAGGGTGTACCCCGCCTTGTGCCCGATGCTCCCTGGGATAGGCTCCAGGTTCCCCGTGACCCTGAAAAGGATAAGTGGTATAGAAGATGGATGGATATTTCCAGTTATAAAACAGTGTTTTGGGTTGCTATACCGTTCACTGTATAATTTACAGGTTCCTAGCACACTAAAAGATTTTTACTTGAACCTGAGTATGATTGGGAAACATTCTGATACAGTTCTACATAGAAACAAATGAGGAACCTTTTATGGTTCTAAACGTATAGGATGATTCTATGACTCACAGTTCTACTAAAAGAACAGTGATATACATATATGCATACTTTTGAGGCAGCGTTCATGTGAATAATTCAGTGACCCAAAACATCTACAGTAAAACTGAGTTATTTTCTTAACATTGCTGTGTCTGGCCTAAGAGAACATTCTTTATTTTTTTTTCTAATTGCTCTTGAATTTTATTGTCAGCCAATATATTATTTAGCACTAGTGTGTGTGGGTGTTTTTTTTGTTTGTTTGTTTTTTTTTTTTTTTTTTTTTTTTTTTTTTACCATCTCAGGCATTCTCACACACTGAAAGTGTCACATAGTATGAAATGTGAGGTACCGACATGAACATATAACTAATCAGTGAATACCTACATGATTAAATACACACAGTTTGGTCACAGTGACTACAGTCAAAGTGGTTAAAACACTGCTTAACATGGTGGCTGCATGACAAAAGTCCCACCCATGGCTAGTCAAGTCAATGTGATGAAGATAATACAGAGCAGATATGGTTTAGAATGGATTAGCTACATGGACAAATTTGAGAAAGTAGAGCAGCTATACATAAGCTCCTTATTCCATAACATCCTCAATAAAGGTGGCATTGTAGCTAACACATGACTTGTGTCTAGTCAAGTCTTGTGCTTCAGCTAAGACTCCAACCAAAAGGAATATTTGTGAAGTGTTCTGGAAACTGTATAATCCAGATTAGCTGAACTTCAGGGGAGCTACTGAGCCAAGCTGAGCCCAACAGCTTCCTATCAGCCCTATAGCACACCACAGAGAGTGTACAGTACAAACCATTTGGGATTTGGCCTACTCGCTGGATGGAAGAATCAAGCCTTTGCGTAATAGTCATGGATGCATAGTAGCCACTTTTATTGTAACAGCCTTAGTAAAGTAAAAAGAAATCAATCAACACGTTTTTTTAAGATTTCCCGAAGGATTCATCATTCCATGCTCGCCCCAACAGCAAAATGTTAGGATGCCTTTGGTTACCACATTGTATATCTAACCCTAACGCTACCCCAATCTTAACTGATTCTTAACTGAGTAGCAGCTTTCTGTTAAGGTTAACATTTGATTACAACAACTTTGGTATATTGGTATGAAAAGTTAGCAGTAAAATCCTTATGACTTTTTTTTTTTTTTTTTTTTTTTTTTTTTTTAACTGGAAATGAAACAATACCCAACCACAAAACACACACACACACAAAAAAAAAATTTTGTTTTTCATGATATCAGGTTGGTCTGCATACAAGGTGACACCATCTATCTAATATTTACTACATCTACAGTAGCAAAGACAAAAAAAAAAAAAAAGCCTGTCTAAAAATGTACTTTCACGCACATGCAGATGCACAGGAACACACAGAGACCTGTGCAGACACTGGTGTTGACTTATTTGGGCCAACAGCATTCATTAGCCTTGCAAAACTACTCCCAGAAGGCGATGTGGTGGTGTGGATGGGTAATCACATCCAACCAAGGCAGTGATTAATAATTTAATCACATTTCGGCAGACAATTAACAAGCATTAATAGAATGATTTGTGCAATATAATGGCGTAAGGGTCTAGCCAGGCTGGGAGAAAACGCAGATCCCTTGTTAAGTCATTTTTCATCTAGCAAATCTTGTTGTGTTTCTCATTAAAGGCAATTTAGACCAATTACCATTTAAAACCAAAACCCATAGTACCACAGATGATAAATTGTCCCTTCAGATGTTCTTCTAACTGAAACTATTCATATGTGTCTTTTGGGAAGGAGTGCTCTTTTAAATATAACATAAACACCATCATCACTTTAATCTACTACATAGGCTTTGGCCCTGTAATTAAAAGTGTTCATCGAGAATATATCTAGACTTTAATGCAGTCGAGGTTTAGCATGACGCATTTCCTGCCCACTTCTGAGCCCATGCTATGTCCATCACTCAGATTGACAAGCTTATTAGTGAAATTGATGCTCATCAGGTCTGATTGTGTAAATACTTTTGCAGCAGATCAGTATGCATCCCTCACAAATGAATCCAGGCTTCAAACCGAAGCCTTGTTAATGTGCCCAGTGACAAAGGCCCACTGCTGCTTGTTCTTGCTTTACACAGACACAAGGCCTAATAGTTGGAAAAAATACAATAGGAGGGGGACGAGGGGGACAAGTCTCGGTTTCAATCACACCACACAAAATCTATGCAAACAAGGCCTGGTTGTTTGATGGGTTTGTGTAGGCTGAGCTGGATAAGATAGCACGAGGAACGCTGAGATGTTCCTACATGCTGAATGTTAACATGTTGCTGGGGACAGCCTACAGAAAGTGATCCAGTGCTGTTTCACTGTAATTATGGTCCTTTGTAGAATTTCATTATTTTTCTGTGGAGAGATATTGTCAAGTAGATTACATTAATACAAAGGAAATATCCAAAATATGGAAGACAAGTATATGGGGGGGGGGGGGGGGGGTAAAAAAAAAACCCAGTTGAATTACCGTTCAGATCTGCCCGTTGTTGTTATCACCATCAAGAACCTTGGAAAAATAATGAATAACCAGATTGTAATGGTTTGATTGTTTTGGTCTCCAGATGACTCAGAATTTAGCAGAATGTGTGGTCCGCATTCAACATGGCTCCCTGTAGTTTCTCAAATTAATTCAAATCCTTCATTCAAGCCAATATATTAACCAGTTGAAGTTTTCAGTACTCATGGTGGATGTTCCAGCCTAAAAGCAATGTGGTTCTGTGATGGTGAATGAATTTTCAGTTTTGTTCATTTTTCGAGTGGTACTATGTCACAGCAGGTACTGTAATGTTGGCACTTCCAAGCACTAGGGTCCCTGGT
Source organism: Ictalurus furcatus (assembly GCF_023375685.1). Classification (NCBI taxonomy): domain Eukaryota; kingdom Metazoa; phylum Chordata; class Actinopteri; order Siluriformes; family Ictaluridae; genus Ictalurus; species Ictalurus furcatus. The sequence continues at coordinate 5,658,203 of NC_071258.1, forward strand.
TCAATACTGAGCTCTGATTTGCATGGATTTCCTCTGGGTTCTTTGGTTTCCTCATAGCTCCCAAAACATGACCATAGGTGAAATGTATACTAAATTGTCCCTTGTTGTGAATGATTGAGTGAAAGTGAAGGTGTGCATAAATAATGTGTCCTAAATGGATACAAATGCAGATATGAAAAAGAGCCACACTATTTTCTTTTCTTTTCTTTTACAGGACTAGTTGAGACTAGAGCATCTATGTGCATCAGGACATCAAGTCCCACACGTATGTATATGAACTCAAGTGATATAGCAATTCACAGATCATGTTGGCAGTGCTGGCATTTCTACTTCTGTTTTTTTTTTCCTGATTTTCCCATATTTAGCACCATCAAGAACCTTGGAAAAACAACTTATAACCAGTTTATAATGGTGTCAAAATCTGAGGAACATCAGGAAGACCAACATGTACTGTTAAACTGAACACTGCGAATGACTTTGAACACTCGACATGGCTCCCTGTAGCTTAAAATATTAAATTCCTTGATTCTAGCCAATACAGTAACCAATGGATGTTCTCCCACCTCCCCAAGGAGTCACTTTCATTGGCTGACTTTCCATCTTGGTTCTGCAATGGTGAAATAATTTACCCAGCTTTGTTCACATTGAAGAAGATAAAGAAAGGGGATGAGTCTTAGTTTCAAGCAAACCTCACAAAATTTGTGCAAATGAGGTCTAGCTGATCGATAGTATATAATATAGCAAGAAAACACATTCTGCGATGGTGTAATGAATTTTCCAGTTTTCTTTGCTCTCCAGATTCCCTCCCAACTGTCAAAAAAAGTCCTGAAGACTGCCTGAACATTTCAGAGAGAACTTGAGCATTCACACACAACATTCTCAGGACTCTTCTGTAGCTTTATGTCTATCTAGGCATCTTAATCATTTTATTAAAATTGAGTTCATAACTCAATTATAACTTGACATGGTACAGTAAAACAATTGTTTATTTGTTTTTATTGTGTATTATTTGACTTACAAGATTGTATCATTTGTAGTATACTGTGACTATTTGTGACTGTAGTACTCCTGGGTTTTAACACTCATTCCAAACTAAGCATTTAACTGTTGTTATATTTCTTTTTCATACAGCAATCTTGGACTTGTGTTTGGTCGAGTAAGGGATACGAAGTCTTGCCTCACTTGTACCATCGCCATGCCATTTAATATCCCTTGGACCCAACAATACTTGGTTGGCATTATACCTGAATCTAAATTGCTTTGGATAAAATTGTCTCCCAAATGAAGACATGTGACATAAATGTAAGAGTCATTGATTGGGCCTTGAGCAAAGCCCTGGAGCAAAGCTGTCTAGAAGCTTAAATCATACCTTTGGACATAGAACCAGGTCCCTTATGTGCCAAAGCAGCACTGCTTTGGTATATATAAATATATATATATATATATATAAAATATAATTTTTCTCTTCCATATTTTGTCTGCAAAATGAAGGACAGGGGCTCTCGTCATGAAATTTATGAGGTATATACAGTACTGTTGGTTTCAACTGTGGAACTGTATATGACATTTAAGTTGTGCATAAAAGTTATTTTACAGGCTAAACAGAAATGGAAGGTTTATAAAACACAAAATAATAATAATAATAATCATAATAATAATAATAATCAACTTTTTTGACCAGAACTGACCAGCCAACACAGCTACAGTATGTACAGTACATTGTGTATGTACTAGTGCATATTTCTTCACTTCCAAAATTAGTATTAGAATTTGGCAGGTGAACAAGCTTCAAATTATAATGTGTGTGCTTGGTGCCATATTGAAAACAGTCAGTTATTATCATTGTGGATTATCAGCCCTAATCCTCCACTAGCCCACATCAAGCGCCTATCAAAAGGGCACTGCATGCAATTAGCTTGCTGACGTTAGATGCCATAAGCCGAGTGGTTTCTGAGTGTTTATTTAGGTTTTACTTCAGTTCTTCTGAAATAGACTTTAGGTATGATTTAATTAATATCAGAGCCAGCACAAATGAGGGGAAAAAAAAGAAGAAGAAGGAAAAAATATATATATATAAATTCTCCACCTGTCCATTGTAATATGTTATATCAGTGCTAAGCCCATGTGAGAAATGTCTATCCTCGTAATGAAGAGGTAGCCTGTTATTAAGCAGATGTCTTCCCGATATTTTGAAATCTTCTTTTTCTTTCTATGTTCCATTCCTCGTTTCATTATTACCAAGAGCTATTGCCTGTTGGCCAGCTCATTTTAATTATCCTGTCTGTGTGATTCAGCCACTGACTGGGATGACGTGATTTGCTTTGCTCTTCAGATCTCATTCATATTTATCTTGCACCATCCATTTTATCGGTCATATATGCTTAATTGAAACAAATGCAGCCTCCCTCTGTGTTTCTCTGTAAGGTATAGAAGGAAAACATGCTCCCATGTGTACCCAAATTATCCTTTAAACCTGACAAGAAGAGCTTTTGTCGGTGAAGGAGAAAATGGATTCACAGCATTTAACATAAACAATCGAAGACAGCAGTGACAGCGCTAGTCTGTCATGTGAATAATCCACGATGCTCAGCATTCCTGTCCAACATCTTATTAGACACCATATGCTAATGCAATCTACCACACTTTTCTTTTCGCCTTAACTTTTTAAAAGCCATGGCCGTAGCTGCCATACATCTGTGATGTCCATCTTCTATAGATAACTCTTTCGCCCCTTTATGTTTGAGCTATTAATTTAGTCTTGGTTTCGTCTGACTGAAGAGCTGTGTTCTCGAGAAATCCCACTTAAAGAATCGAGGACCACTTGTTAGCTGTCCAAATGAAAATCTGCTGGCCTTGAAAACTGCAATCACTAAACACTGTCATTTTTTTTACTGACCAACGAGGCTCACTATTGAGGCTCAATTGTGTTGAAATCTGAGCTGTTTGAAAGGTTAGAAAATCAATAAAAATGTTACCTTGAAATGACATTCAAGGGAGGCAGAATTCAAGTTACGCATACAGCCAAGGTAAGGTTTATGCACCGTTAGAAAAAGTGAAATGTGGTTTGGATGGTGTATAGTTTTAGCTTGGTATCATTTTCTGAAACACCTTATTATTCTAAACAGATTCAAATACAGATTAAAAAAAATCTTTTTAGAAAGATTGTCAGAAAAGACATTTGGCTGAGGCTAGAGTTTCTCCTGAGATGAAGACCACGTTCATTAATGAAATACAATGTTCATTCGTTCATCCTTAGTAACTGCCTGGTCAGGATTGTGGTGGTTTATAATTGGCTACCAGTTGTTTATATTTTAGGAAATAGAAACAACTAAATTTATTATTATTTTTTTTAAATTAAAAAACAGATTCAGACATAAATATGGATATTTGGATCACTAAACAGATACAGATAGTGTCATTGCATTACCAATTCCATTTCCATTTTGTTGTAGGGTTCTACACAGAAAACTTTAATGGCTCCAAATATGAACCCTTAAAATGGAGACTTTTTAATAAATGTATGGGTCTTGGTTTTAGTGCAAATACTAGGATGGGAATCCACAACCATCCGGTCACTAGTACAGAACCTTTAGCACTAAGCTGTCCACAGCAGCATGGCTCTTGTTGCAATTTTAAGTAGCACTTTACCAACATAATGTGTAGTAACACTGCCAAGCCTTAAGCCTTCCTCCCCTGAGAGGAAATTTTCACTCTTTTTATTTTTGATTTATTAATGATATTAATAGTAGCAGTTATAGAGTTACACATTCCATCCATGCAGGATTTATTCCATCCATTTTCCACCCTATAAACTGCATCTGATTATGTTTCTCTTCCTGGCTTAGCATTGTGCTTTATAAAATTAAATTCACAACCACTCACATCGTTGTTAATGACTCAGTAAGTACACTGAGGCATATTGGCTCTGGAGTAGTTCTATCACAAGGAACACACCTATCATTTTAAATTTGCTCAATCATTAACATCTACATGCTCAGAAAAAAAGGTATTAGACTTGTCGCTGACATGGTACCCTCAAGTGTACAAATTTTGTACCTTTTACCTAGAAAAGGTATCTTTTACCTAGAAAGGTGTACGGAGTAAAGATTTATTCTAATAGGTAATCTGAGGGAGTTTTCTCACTTTTAATACTTAGGTTTCTACCCAAGACCAATTCTGGGCTTAGCTGGGGGAGGGGCTTATATCCTTCAGATTGTGTTCACATTGAAGAATTTGTTCTGAACCACTGCTCATTTGTACAATTGCATACATTCCATCACTTTGTAGGCACTATATTCAAGCAGTTTTAAGTTTCCTTTGGTACCAACACTTAAGCGTTGAAGTACAATGCTTTTTGGACATGTGGCATGCCGTCCCATATAGCAGATGGTCTTGGTCTGAATGTGGCCTCAGGATGGCACTGCTGGCGTGTTGCCGGCACTGGCATGCATCATGACAGCTAAGTGTGGGCCATGTGTGGCAATTATGGCACTGCAAATATGACGGCAAACATTTGGGCAAATTGTGGATGGGGGTGCGGCCCAGATCATTCTATTGATTGTAGGCCACATTTGGAATCAGATTGTGATTTTGGACAAGAATTTATAGTCCCGCTATGTACAAGCCAAGATTATCTCTCTCTCTTTCACACACACACACACACTTTTTTGGGGTTTCGGGTTACAGGCTGGTGTTGATATGATTAAGACTGGGATTCCAGGAATTAAAACTTGTTCTGGCCCAGTGCAAGGCGATGTATGGGCCTTTTAATCGGCTGACATTTGGGCCAGTTATGACCTATGTGTGGCCCTTGTTTGTAAACCGAATCTGGGCTGGTCATGGGCCGTCAGTCTTTGCAGTATATGGGCTGAGAGTGAATTGGTTGTATTGGCCGGAGCTGGGTAAGAAAAAAATTACTCTGTGGGCTTATGTAATATCTGTAAACGAGGTGTTCTTGTATAAGAATATTTTAATCATGCAGGCTGGACTGAGATATGGGCATGTTCCATGATTCTCTTCACAAGCAGTCACACAGCAACGTTGAGCTAATTACATTGCAGTCCTATGAAAGTCTGTAACCATAAATAACCCTTTCCTGGTACTGTAGAAACATTAAATAAGATGATAAGTTGAACTAATGTGGCTCCATGGTTAAAGGCTCTGGGTTACTGATCAGAAGTTGGGGGGTTCAAACCCCAACACTGCCAAGCTGCCACTGTTGGGCCCTTAAGCAAGGCCCTTAACTGTCTCTGCTCCTGGGGTGCTGTATCATGGCTCTGGCTCCAATGTCCTAACAAGCTGGGATACATGAAGAAAATCATTTCACTGTGCTTTAATGTACAGGTGCATCTATATATATATATATATATATATATATATATATATATATATATATATATATATAAAAATCATGAAAAAGTGAATTTTTTCCTGTAATTTATTAAAAAAAAAAACTTGTATTATTGAATATATTCTAGATTCATTACACATAACGTGAAATATCTCAAGCCTTTTTCTGGTTTATCTTGATCTTGATTACAGCTCATGGAATTAAAAAATCCAGTATCTAAAAATATTAGAATAAAGAATTTAAAATACAGCAATATTGACCTTCTGAAAAGTATGTCAATTTATGCACTTTGTACTTGGTTGGGGTTCCATTTGCATGAATTACTGCATCGATGCGGCATGGCATGGAGGCAGTCAGTCTTTGGCACTGCTGAGGTGTTCTGGAAGCTCAGGTTGCATTGATAGTGGCCTTCAGCTCGTCTGTATTGTTGGGTCTGGTGTCTTTCACAGATTCTCTATGGGGTTCAGGTCAGGCAAGTCGGCCGGCCAATCAAGCACAGTAACACCATGGTCAGCAAACCAGTTACTAGTAGTTTTGGCACTGTGGGCAGGTGCCAAATCCTGCTGGAAAAGGAAATCAGCATCTCCATAAAGCTCGTCAGCAGATGGAAGGATGAAGTGCTCTAAAATCTCCTGGTAGATGCTGCATCGACTCTCGAATTGAGAAAACATAGTGGACCAACACCAGCAGATGACATGAAACCCCAAATCATCACTGACTGGAAATTTCACACTGGACTTCAAGCAACTTGGATTCTGTCCCTCTCCACTCTTCTTCCAGACTCTGGAACCTTGATTTCCAAATGAAATGCAAAATTTACTTCCATCTTCCCCGTGATTGTGGTTGTGTGTACTGAACCAGACTGAGAGATTAAAGCATCAGGAAACCTTTGCAGGTGTTTTGAGTTAATTAGCTGATTAGACCTCTTCTCAGGTCGACATTTCTCTATTATGAATTCTTTATTAGAATATTTCGAGATACTGGATTTTATATTTCCGTGAGCTGTTAGCCTTAATCATCAAGATTAAAACAAAAAAAATGCTTGAAATATTTCACTTTATGTGAAATGAATCTAGAATATATGAAAGTTCCACTTTTAAATTAAATTAATTAATTAATTAATTAATTTAAATTTAAAAAAAAAAAGAAGTTTTCCACGGTATTCTAATTTTTTGAGATGGACCTGTATAGGTGACGAATAGAGGCTTCTTCGACTCACGTTACTCAGTGTTAGGCGGTGAGCATGGATGCAGACTGCACCAGGATTTAGCTGAAGTGAGCCCCAGAGTACCATTTTCAAGAGGATCAGGGATCGGTATTCTGGACCAAACCCTGGCTCAAAAACATCTTTCTGGCTCCAATAACAGTAACAAACTCTGGGTTCAAATGTCTCTGAGTGTACATCCATTTTAGATGACAATTTAGTAATCAGTGTGCACAAGCATAATTTCACAAACTAGTTATTTAGAATATGGAAATCACATTTGAATGATAACTATATTCTGTTAAAGAAGGAACTGTTTGTCGTTCTGTGCTTTCTCTTTACTAGATTAGGAAATAAAAAAAAGGAAAAAAAGAAAAAAAAATCCTTTATCTCACAGGCCCAACTCCTAAATCCCAGGCCATCTTCTGAATTGAAGGAAGGCAAAGAGCAGTGAGTCATGAGTGGGCCTGTCACTGAGGGCTTTGCTGGGCTGCTGTAATTTATCATGGCTGCCACTGGATGCTGACAGGATGGCAGCTGCTCCATGCTGGAAGCGCACTCTTGCACATGTGCCTCTATTGGACCAGGCTGCACCTATGACACATGGACATACGTTTGCAGGATGTAATATTAATATAAAATTATTAGCTAATTTGTTTATCTGTGAAATTCAGTGGTTATAAGGAATTTCTGCCTATGCATGCACGGATCTGCTCAAATACGTACAAATTCTAGCCGTAGACTAATTACAAATGCCGATATCTAGGTTGAATAACTTTGATTAATATCAGTCAGTTCTTCTCCAAACATAAATAATGAGAAATAAGAAATAAAATAAGTTCAGCCAAAAAAAAAAAAAAGGCTCATTTACTGTATGTTGAATGTGGATCTTTTCTTTTTTCTATATTCATAAAAAGTATCAATGGCCAAGGACAGACGTCTCTTGAGACAGAGCTACACCAGAGCCAACATTGACTTTTGTTAAATCATTATTAAAGATGTGAGCAGTTCTGTATTTAATATCGCAGTGCACAGTGTAGAACCATCAAAATAAACATAATCAAATGCAGCACATGAGATGGAAAAGAACTGAAATGCTAGATGACTGGCATGTGCATATACACCGATCAGCCATAACATTAAAACCTAATATTGCCTAATATTGTGTAGATCCACAATGTGCTGTCAAAACAGCTCTGACCCACTGAGACATGGACCCCACAAGACCTCTGAAGTTGTGCTGTTGTATCTGGCACCAAGACATTAGCAGCTCATTTTAGTATTGTAAGCTGTAAGGTGGGGCCTTCATGGATCGGATTTGTTTGTCCAGCAAATGCCACAGATGCTTGATTGGATTGAGATCTGGGGAATTTGGAGGCCAAGGTTGAACTCTTTGTCATGTTCGTCAAACCATTCCTGAGAAATTTCTGCAGTGTGGCAGGGCGCATTATCCTGCTGAAAGAGACCACTGCCATTGGGACAGAAATGCCTTGTTGATGAGAGAGATCAACAGAGAATGGCCAGACTGGTTTGAGCTGACAGAAAGGCTACAATAACTCAGTTAACCACTCTATTCAATTGGGTTAAGCAGAAAAGCATCTCAAAATGCACAACACATCGAAGGCTGATCGGATGCAACAGCAGAAGACCATGTTGGGTTCCACTTCTGTCAGCCAATAATAGAAATCTGAGGCTGCATTGGGGAAAGGCTCTCTAAAACTAGGCAGTTGAAGATTGGGAAAACGTAGCCTGGTCTGATGAATCTCAAAAAAAACAACAAAAAAAAAACACCAACAGTATGAATCCATGAAACCAGCTTGTCTTGTGTCAACAGTCCAAACTGGTGGAGGTGTTGTAATGGTGTGGGGAATGTTTTCTTGACACACATTGGGCCTGTTAATACCAGTCAAAGGTCTTCATTCGCCGTCCCAGTCACCAAATCTGAATCCAGTGGAACACCTTTGGGATGAGGTAGAACAGAAGATTCATGGCATGAGAGTGCACTTGAAAAATCTGCAGGAATCATGTCAACATGGACCTGAATCTCAAAGGAATGTTTCAAACATCTTGAGGAATCCATGCCATATATTCTCTCTCTCTCTCTCTCTCTCTCTCTCTCTATATATATATATATATATATATATATATATATATATATATATATAATACATATCTCTGCAGCATCCCTGTGCATTTTGATTTCTTCAAAGGATGCTCTATGCTGATTGGTTGTTACCTAAAGTTCCAAGGCCATTCGACCCTTCAACATAAAGCGACCAATTTCCCTGCACTGCCTACATTAATGCTTCTGCCAGCCAACATTGTCCTTGAATGACGCTTCCCACAGGGTTAGCTTTTCATTTTTTATAGCCATGGCTTGTTACTCTGGAGATTCAGCTGCAATCCTTTTGCTCATATGATTAGCTTGCTACTTTTCTTTCTGCTAGCATTAATGCCTTCTTTTCTTTTACTATTGCTTAGTTCAAGGGCGTAACTATGGTATGGACATTGGGGGGGTCCAAGCCCCCCCAACATCCAAGGTTTGATACTGAAAATTTGTATATTTAGAACATAGTTTTAGGATTACAGTTACCATTTGAATTCACGTGATTTCTGAGTGATAGAAGCTCCCACAGCATGGGGAAATTGTGGGGTGTTGTGGACGTCCTGTGGGCAGATGTATTCTCTGCTCCATAACCTACCATGAAACCTACCATACCGAGTAGAGGCGAGCTAAGATGTGTGCAGGCAAACCACACACACTAACATTTAAACACACAATCACGACTTTTAAACAAACTCAGAAAGGATGGCTACCTATGAAACTAAATTCAACACTATATATACTGTAAATACAATTTCCCCACGGATAATTCCAAGCAAAGGCGTTCAAAGGGAAAAACATTTTAGCAAATTTTCTAAGAATGTGATACAAAGATGTAGAATCTTTACAGACACATGCACGTAGGCTACTTCCGATCCACCTCTTACAAAGTAGTGAAAACGCTAACATAAGAAATGGTTAATTTACTAAAATATTTTTTCTATTTCAACAAGACCCACTAGATGGTGCTAAAAATGCAAGCAGTCGCACCTGCCAAATAGCATTATGCATTTTCCAGTAGTAGCAAATAGAATAACTTCTAATGGGTACAAATTACATATCCAAAATATGTTTGTTTGTAACACATTTATTACAATATGGCCACAACTCAGATGATAGTTCCATATCTCTCGTTGCCAAGCTAGCACATCTCAGCATTATGCTGAGCCTTATATTTGTAAAATCACTTAGTTGTCCTTAGCCCAAATGTAGTGTAAAGGAACGAAATGCTGTGCAACTTTCTGCACTTTCACTCTCATTTATAACAGTCTGTCACAACGTGAGGGTTCACAACGAACTCAGCGGGAGGATATGCATGTGAATGTAACGTTAATGGTCAAAAACTGGAACTCGCGTTAGCCTAGCCTAAATATCAAAAGTTAATTGACGTTCTTAAGAACAAACCAAGCCATGGTATGATGAATTCTATACTAAGCTAAGGTTACCTACTATTTAGGTATTTAGTTACTTACTGTCTGAAAAAAAGCTCGTATCCTCTGCCGCACTTTTCTACGCTTGGCTGCTGTCTCCATTTCTAAAATATATCAACGAACTTGCGTTGAGTATGGGCGAAACCAAGTGTACAAATGGAGGGGGGCACACACCTATTTTCCTTGATAAGTGATATGGAAAATTGATGGATGGATAACGATATCAGTTAACAAAAGCAAATTTATTCTCCAGTGGTATCTATTACAACATTGGTGCTGTCACTTACATGATCTATGTTTGGAAAACCGCAATCGTTGCAGATTTAGTCGGCCTGTTCAACCTGAGTCTAAGGAAATCTGATGGATCTGATGTACCTTTCCTAAAATGATATACTGTGACACAGGGATGACATATATGCTAGACTAGTCAGTTTGTGGGGAAAAAGAAGTTAAACTCCAATGTTAAATTGGGTTATAGGAATAGAATGATTTTATACAGTATTTGGCCAACAGTATGTGGACACTTGTCCAACACACCCATATGTGTTCCTTTCCCAACCTGTTCCCACAAAGTTTTAAGCACATAATGTCTTTGTATGCTGTAGCATTAAGATTTCCCTTCACTGGAACTAAAGGGCTCCAAGTCTGTTTTGTCATAACAATGCTTCTGTTTACAAAGTGAGGTCTATAAACACAGGGTAAACACCAGGCCTTCTCACTTCATGTTAGTGCCAACCACACTAATTCTCTTGTGGCTGACATTCTGAAATCTAGTGCAAAACCTTTGCAGATGATCAGATGTTATTATAACAGCAAAACGGGACCAACTCCATGTTAATTCTCATGCTTTTGGAATGGGCACCTATGGGTGTAATGGTCCGGTGTCCACATACTTTTGGCCATGCAGTGTATGTATATACTTGTTTTATTTAATATATTATTTATTCAGAAACTTACAATTTAGACCAGACCCAATTCAAGCAATTGATTTCTCTGTGATGATCTGTTCAATACTGGCTCCAATTCAGACATGGCAAGGCCCTCTGGAATTAATAAAGGCTCATAAGCCAGTCATTAAAAACAAAAAAATAAGTCCCTTGCAGCCATTAAACCCACAATTTCTCTCTACACACCATTAGATAAAGACATAATCTTTATCTTTTAAAAACTCAGACACGTTATCCTGCAAAACCAATACATTGTTGTTGTTTATTTCTTTTGTTTCTTATATCCCAAACAAGGCTTCACATATTAACACACAATACACCTAGCTTTCCATTCACACTGATTGAAATACTTTAGATATTTGGATAGAAGCATTCTGCTTTAATTATGACTAATGGATTTGATTAGAAGCAGTTTTACGTATATGTTGTAAATTTGCCCCAAGAGTCAACAGTAACAGTACACACTGCATGTGAAATAATTGATACACTTTTCAAGGTATATTAAGGCTCTTTTTATTATCATGATTGTCCGACATGCATGATCTAGCTTAGGGGTTCTCAACAGTTTTGCAGCCAGGGTCATTATTTAAATTTGTACAATAATATTTTGCCTATTCGTTAGATCCATAGAGATTTGTATTCCTAAATGCTCCACTGCCAGACTTCATTAGGTCTAATATGACATAATTTGGAGGCTGACTTGTTTGTGGGGCATTGAGGTTTGGGTTAAACCCATTCAATTGTAGTCAAAAATCATTTTGTTGAAAAAAAAATATTTATGTAGCCGATGTATCTAAGATGCACATACTTTGATTAGATTGGATTATTATTATTATTATTATTATTATTATTATTATTATTATTATTATTATTATTACTATTATTATTATTATTATTTATTTTTTTTTTTTATGCTGTGGTGGTTGTGTCAGAGTTTGGTACCATCCGTAAATATTACCAAAAGCAAAGAATAGCATAAAACTTAGACACATGCATATATTTAACACTGCAGAAGTTTTGTTCTGTTAGACCTTTCAGATCTTCATCTGTCACTGCATAAAATATTGTAATCAATTACAATCAGATGAATCAGCCTCTTCTCTGTACCTGTCTGTGCCTTTACAGGGCACAGGCTCCCATCTCGAACAGTGCCCTGCAATTTCCATAATACTAAAAGGAATTATGTTTGACTGTGCCTTAAAAAATGCAATCAACGACGAAGGAACATTCTATTTTAACATCAGCGTGGATGTCTCTATTCCTCTGTCTCACTCCATCTCACCTTTGTGCTACTTCACACTCTTTATTCTCAAAATGTGTCCATTTCAGATTGCTTCATCCCTCCACATTCCGAGATACGAGCATGATTTCATAGTAGCGGACACGGGACAAATATGACCCCCATATGCTTCTTTGTAAAATGGATTCCAACAAGCTATTCCATGCCAAAGTTCTGTCTTTGTATAAAAATAATAGTGTGTCTTGTGTGTGCAGATCTTTATCTTCAGTATTTCTGCCAGCGGTCTGATTAGAGTCTCCGTTGGGCTCCGTATGACTGCTTTGATCATATATAATTCTATACACACGTGTGTGTTTGTGTCTGTGTCTGTGTGTGTGTGTGAGAGAGAGAGAGAGAGAGAGAGAGAGAGAGAGAGAGAGAGAGTGAGTGAGTGAGTGAGTGTGTGTGAGTGAGTGAGTGTTGTGGCTTCAAGGTGAGTCCATTTAGAGCTATTTTTGTTTGCAGACATCACAGCCCATTATAATAGTATTTGTTAGTATTCATACTACCGCAAAGCATCCTGGGACATAAATAATAACCTGAATGTCCGTATATTATGTCTGTGTGTGCAGCTCCCTTCTCCGAAGGGTGCCTAAACTTTTGTAACGAGAAAGAACATGACAAGAAAGTCACTGGTTACACACGGAGAACACACAGATATTTAAAAGCAACTCTAAGACAGCTGTAAAGTAATTATAAAATGCAATTGTGTGTAAACCTTTTAAGGTGTAATTTTATAACAGCACTAATAAGAGCATGGTGGCACATGCAGCTTTGAAACGTGTCACTGGACAAGACAGAATATGGGTATAACTTACCAAAGCAAGAGTGAATTATGACAAACACTGTCACAATATTGGCATCTTCCCTGCTTGTTCCCTCTTTGCATCACCGTTCCCATGGAGACAAACGATGTGTACTTGTCTGTTTTGTTTTCTGATCTAGTCCTGTCATTGGTGTGTTATCTGACTGTGTTCACCTGTTCTGTGTTTGGTTCTGATTAGCCTGTCTATTTATACCCTGTTGTGTCAATGCACTAGTGAAGTCTTACCCTCCACCTTACTTTCAGACTACAGTAGCTAGCAAAAAGTCTCTCATATAATTTATAGTTTGAGTGGCCAACAATCTCTGCTACTTCCTTCCAAGCTGTATTTTGCTTTGTAATGTTGCTATACACAATTAATGACAGAATAAGATAAAACCGCAGTTATATATTTTTCGTCCATTTTTGGTGGGGTGGGTGGGGGTTTGAAATAAGCCTTGTAAGACTACAAGTGTCACAGGATTGGTTAGAGGAATTGTTTGGATTTGTCACTTTTGTCACTTTACCATTCTATACATAATTTGATAATGGTAATGGTAACAATGATAAATGGATTTGACGCTATGGATATGATTATGGAGTTTACCATAATAAAGCACATAAAGTGTTTACAGACTAACATCCTACCTCTCACTGCATGCTACACACAAACCATGTAAACATAGGGCTCTGCATTTATTATCAGCTGAAAATGGTGTTTTCAGTCCACTGTATGCTGTAAATCTAAAATGAGCACGTGTCCTTTCTAATCCCATCCTCACACTTTCTTAGTATTTGTACTCAATATGTGACATACTTAAAAAAATTAAAAAAAAAAAAAAAACCAATCAGCGCACAACCTCACCCTGGAACATACAATTACACACATCATTCAAATCGTGACTATTTCTTTTTTTTTTTTTTACCTTGACCTTTACGTATGTCTTGGTGGTGCTGTAAATTCTATTTACTTTCCATTAGCATTACTGTTGCTCATGGAGCTGCTATAATTCAATAACCATGGTAAAAGCAATAAACAATCTTTTCTTTCGCTTTCTATCTATTTATCTCTCCACCAACTCCCTCCATTTCTCATTCTTCTCGATGGAACATAGTCAACAGGCCTACAGTTGTGAGGCAAGACAAACTTTCACAGAATGTTATATTTAAATAACAGCAGATAATATTATTCGGTGAATAATATCACTGGGATACTGAAGTGTTGTACGTAAGGACTGCTACTGAAATCTTAAAGACTATCCTATACAGTATTAAGGGTTTGGCTAAATGTGTGCCACAGTTGTGTGTTTAACTACGTGATTCGCAATTTGCTTTTGTGATTAAAATTGCAATCCTAATCTCGATTTTTACATTAAGATGTTCCTGAAGGCTTTATTTACTGAATTAGACATGTTAAATTAAGAAACTGGTTTTACTAAGAGTTATCAACATAAAGCATGTTTATTCCATAAACAAGTGTGGCAACATGACCCACACAAATGAATGACTGCAGCTACACAACTGCTACTTCTTAAAGTTGTATTTAAACTCCTCAGCATTTAGAGAGGATTCTCCATGCTGCATATCTCTCACTTGGCTCACCACACAGTGCTGTACGTCCTATTGGCTATAATGATTATCTAAAGTTGTAAGCCTGCAACAGCCTCATCCATCAAAACCTTATCACTGGCATGACAATATTAGAAACAGTATGATATAATTATTGCCACTGGCTCCTGCTGGAAAAGCTGAATACACACATTTGTTGTTGTTCTAGGAAATGGTAAGTGAAATCTGTTGAGTAGTGCCTACTAGAAAAAAAAAATCCTGCTCTGAATCAGTTTTTGACTAAAGGTCACACAGTGTTTGGATATATATACTGTATAAGGTCAGCATTTAAGGTGCTTTAATACCTGTTACACAAAGTTGCCTACAAGGCACCGATTCAACAAGAACAAATCATTTGGGAGGGTTTCAAGAATTCCTTGCTGAGAGAAATCCACAAAATGCAGCACTTGAACAATACCAAGCATGATTGGAAGTACATTTGGAATTGTGTGTTGTGGTCAGGTGAGATCAAAATCAAACATTTCTGGCTGGCTGCAAAAGCTAAACAAACATCCACTGGAATATATAGTGGTCATGATTGATATCATCATTAAAATCTACTGAGTGCCAGGATATTTAGGGCCAAAACCTGCCCACTTCTGGCAGAAGTTTAAGACTTGGTTGTTGATGGATCTTTCAACAAGACAATTACAGCATATCCATGTCAATGAAAAAAAATAATAAAAGAAGGTTGCGGAAATACAAAATCAACGGCAGGTTTTAACCCTATTAGAAACTTGTGCATTCACAGGCAAAAACCTGTCCACAATCTGTGCCTCCAACCTCATTACACCTTACAGGGAGTGCTAATATCAGCTAATAATATACACTAAATGGCCAAAAGTATGTGCACACCTGACATGACAGCCTCGTTGAACTTCCCATTCCAAAAATTAATTTGGTCCCCCTTTGGTGATTTCTGCTGATTCAGCCACAAGAGCATTACTGATGTTGGACAAGGAGTTCCAATTCCTCCCTTAGGTGTTCAGTAGGGTTGAAGTCAGGGCTTGGTGCAGGACACTTGAGTTCGTCCACACCAACTTTGGCAAACCATGTCTACATGGGGCTCACTTTGTATACACGGGTATTGTCATGGAATAGGTTTGGGCCCCTTAGTTCCAGAGAAGCGAAATTGTAATGCTACAGCATACAAAAACATTCTATACAATTGTATGCTTCCAACTTTGTGGCCACAGTTTGGGGAAGGCTCACATATGGCTATTATGGTCAGGTGTCCACAAAACTAATGAAAATAAGCAAATAAATTTTGTTTATTTTTATTAAATAAATCAATACACTAACCCTATAATGGGTAAGTTCAAAATATCACTCAAGCATATTATTAATTTTGTATTTATTATGGTTAAATTGTTGAAGGGTGCCAATAATTTCAGAGCTAACTGTAAGTTCTGGAATATGACAAGATTTTGAGACAGAGTCAGAAAAATATGGGAACTAGTAATCTGTTTAGTAAACTGAAAAAGAAAATGAATGAAACACTGTATATGTGCAGAGGCAACATAGGGAATAAAAAAAGCTATTCTCTCTCTCTCTCTCTCTCTCTCTCTCTCTAACACTCACTTTATAATCCTCCAATTGCATCATTACACATTTGGATTAGACCAGTGGTCTAGAACTAAATTCCCCAGGAAATGAGGTCTTCTGAACATGATGGCAGTACATTCTTGGAAAATAATAAAATTCTGTGACCCCTTATGACAACTTATTCCATTTCCTTAGTCTTTCATCCGTACTATGAACACCTGTTTAATGCTCACTCTTGTGTGTTTATTCTCCTCTTGCAAAATGAATTCATCTGGGCATTTGGGAAGAATTTAACCCACTTTCCAGATGGTGTGGATGGTATACGACAGGGAAGTCTCAATGTCCTCATGACATGGACTGTATTTCTAATGCATGTTAAATGAAAAGTCAGATTTCATCTCTCAATCTGGATGGAGTAATTTACAAAAGTGACTCGTATGATAACTGTAGAACTGTAATAATGCATTAATATATATATATATATATATATATCAGCATCTCCTTACAATTTAAGCAACATTAAATGGCACATGACATTGCAGCAGTAGTGCACATTGTTTAGATATGCTAGTAATGATTTACTTAAGTGTTCATACAGTCTTATTTCAATGGACATCGTCTCCATCAGACTACTTTTGAAAATTTCAGAATAACACCTGAGCTAGGTGATTGAATGATTGATTGATTGATTGATTGATTGACATGCAATTGTGTTATGACATTTATGTTAAATAGATATCAATAACTTTATAATTATGTTGTTGTAGTAATGCCATACGTTTCCCAGTTGGATGGTTATGAGTTCAAATGCCAGCACCACCAAGCTGTCACTGCTGGGTCCTTGAGCAAGGCCCTTGCTCAGTTGTATAAATGAGATAAATGTAAGTTGTTCTGGATGAGGGCATCTGCCAAATGCCATAAATGTAAATGTTAAGTTAGTAAGTACTTATAGGTGCAGTATTATTTTATTCCTTACTTGTGCAAATAACCCCAAAGATATCTAGAACATGATTTTTAAAAAAAAACAAAAAAAAACCCAATAAATTAAGCTGTTGCCTGAGGCAAAGTGTATTAAGTTGCTGAGAAAATCCGTTTGGAACCCTGACTTGTGGTCCAGAATGTTACCATACTGTAGATTCTGAGGGTGGAGCTTTGTGAAATTGGGTGGGAATCATTCAAATGTCAAACCCACCTAACTGGAAGAGACCTAATCTTACCAAATGCACCTTTAAGCATTAATTAAGAAACCGTGTTGTAAAGTGTTACCAAATAAACTAACGTGTTTTTGCTTTTAGTTATTTTAAAGGTTTGACTTTCCACTTGTTCTCAAAAAAAATTCTACAAACAAATATGAAATCCACGTTCGGACATGCGGAACAGATATTCATGGACTACCCGAAACTGTAATATCCCCCTGTGTCTCTGCAATGCATCTTTGATATCTGAAAGGAGAAACGAATAATTTAAGAGGACGTTCCTTTAGAGGAAATATTGTGAGGGAATAACCCTTGCTCTGCCTCAGCGTGTGTGTTTGATAGAAGATTATTGTGAAGTGGCCATGAACAAGACCTTCCTGAGTGCATAGCAGTATACTCTGTTTTAGCTTATGAAGGTAAGTCATTTTGTGATATTGTCTGGTTTTGTAGGCAGCCTCTACAGGAAGAGTTTCAGCAGGATGCTAGCTGTTGTGATCTGAATCTGGGCTTTTATTCCATCTTTATCTATGAGTCTGAATGCTGCTTTTGTATGGTTGTTCCACTGGATTATAAAACACTCACTGACATTGAAGCTCACGATTTCTTCTGAGGCCACGTATTCAAAAGTCATGCAGGTTGTCAATTTCCTTTTCAATATTGCTTCTATATACACTTTATTAGGAAAATCTGAACATACCTGCACATACAGTATCTCACAAAAGTGAGTACACCCCTCACATTTTTGTAAATATTTGATTATATCTTTTAATGTGACAACACTGAAGAAATAGCACTTTGCTACAATGTAGTGAGTGTACAGCTTGTATAACAGTGTAAATTTGCTGTCACCTAAAAATAACTCAACACACAGCCATTAATGTCTAAACCGCTGGCAACAAAAGTGAGTACACCCCTAAGTGAAAATGTCCAAATCAGCCAATAACGAATCTGAATTATGTGTGCACAGGCTCACATAAACTACACCATTGAAGGTTGGAAAATGACTTTATAGCTAGAATAAAACTATGTGTTTAAAAAAAAGCAAAAAAAAAAAAAAAAAAAAAAGCAGGACAGTGACATTAAAGGACATGGAGGCAAAAAACATCAGCAGGATTTTCCAGGTGCAGCAATTTAAATATTTATTTTAATCACCCCAAATTGATAACTGCATACATTGATCCTATTTTTATCAAATCTTTTTTATGAAAACAGATTGCAGTGTACAGAGTATACACCTTAACCAGAGAATAGTCTATAGAATAGCAGACTTGTACTTCCAGGTTCAATCTGTTCATGCTGAAATGTAGTGAAGTGGCGTTTTTTTTTTTCCACAGCTGGGCTCATTAAAGACCCAATGAAATAAAAATTTAAGTTTTGTGGGTTTTAGTATGCATTCAAAACTTACAGTCTCTCTCGCTACCACCAATACAGATCAGCACATTTAATGACATTCTGAACTTCTCGTGAGATTTTCTGTTCAATCAAATGCTCTATAGAATCTGAAGTGCCCTGCCCCCAACATTATACATGTTCATGGTACTAACTGTCAATTGAGGTAAGTTAAATGCTATTGGCATGGGGAGGGGCCACTCGTTATGTCCCACCCTGACTTCCTGTTTCAGTGGAAATTACATCAACACATCAAATAACGCTGCACTTTTCTGCATTTTAAGAAAGACAATAGTAAAATGAAAAGCTTCCATGTTTTCCTATTTTCATTTAAAAAATTAAATATACACAAACCAGCTTTTTTTTATTTCCTGGTATACTGTATGCTGGTCAGCACTTGGAAAATCACAAACACTGCTTGCCAACATCATCCAGAGGGCAACCAGGTCAAAAGTTTTGCTGTGTTTTATGTTTTTTTTTTCTCTCCCTGACATCCCTGAGCAGGGAAGGAAATCATTTGGAACAGCGGATGATAAAATTAGGATCTCTGCCAGTGATGAATCCAAGCAGAACTAATTCAAATTTGTTACATTTAACGTTGAGGGTGTTTTATGTGCATCATCAAATGCATGAGGAAATTGGCTAAATGAATGTCAGAGAATTCACACAATATGGCAGACAGATATGGCCACAGTAAATCCAATCTCTCTCTCTCTCTCACGCCATCTTTCTACAAGTGTAATGTTTTTATCTTCCTGCTAGGTATAAATTCCCCATGCACACTCATGTTCTCTCATGTGCTAATTAGCTAATGAAAAGTCTCATAGCTGATCTATATATGTACAGTATATTATCAGCCTTTATTATAATATAAAAATAATTATCTAGTAAAAGAAGTGAAGTTCCATTTTCTATTTTAATCATGTATATGTTGAATAAACATACAAATGGTTACAAATCACCAGTGCTAATTTAATTCCAGGGCATTAGATCAGGGCTTATGGTGTTTGATTACCAGTGTGCCAGTGAGGCAGGTTTGATGATAATATGGGAAATTAATTTTGTATCAGAGTGCTGAATCATGATTTCTGTCCAGTACTCTGTGCAGGGAACTTCACTGTGTAATTGTAAATCATTATGAAGTAATCCATGCAAATAATAAGGTTGTTTTTTGTTGTTGTTGTTTTTAATTGTTAAACTCTCTAGGACCCAATTGTAGGTTTAGAAGTCTCTCCATCTTGTAGCTAGATACCCGATTTTAATTTCTACGAGAGAGCTGTTGAATTCTCAAATCTGTTTGGTGAGAAAGTGTCGATTCATTTTCTATCACAGTAGCTCGGACCATAGTGTTGGCTGTAAATCAAATCACAGGTTTACATCATAAAGGGATTTTCCTGTTCATAGTCTCACAAAGATGAAAAACGCCTTAGTTGCTTTAGCAAACAATTCTGTTTGTTGTTTCCCATATTTGCTTAGATTTTGTGTTAAAAAGTCATAAAACAGTGAACGTTTCATATTGTAGATAGCCCACATTGACAATGATGCTTCTACTGACAAGTGACATTTTTGTTGCTGTAGGTCTACATAACTAGCTATGTCGTCTGGCTAGTTAACTGTAAACAAATATATAGATATACAGACCCCATAACATCCTTAATTTCAGAAGATCATCATGACTACCTTATTTTGAGGTGATAGCTTCTCTGTCACTTTCCAGTCAGTACTCTCTTGCTCGCTTGTG
The DNA here is from genome assembly GCF_023375685.1 of Ictalurus furcatus. Classification (NCBI taxonomy): domain Eukaryota; kingdom Metazoa; phylum Chordata; class Actinopteri; order Siluriformes; family Ictaluridae; genus Ictalurus; species Ictalurus furcatus. Next base: position 5,678,798 of record NC_071258.1, read on the forward strand.
ATTGGCTGATGCACCCATACCCAACCTGTCATGTATCAGAGAAGGAACTCTGAACTACAGTTCCCAGCAGCCACTGTATTTTAGTCAATGACCACCTGCATCTGAATCACGTTTCTGTTAATGAGCACTCATGTATATAACCACTGTTTGCACTGCATTCCTTCTCTTTACATTTGTCTCTGTAGCCGTGTTTTTGTTCTTTGGTCTATGTTTAGCCACAGTGTTTTGCCTCTATGTCATCGTGTCATTTTGTAGTTGTTTTGTTCTTTATTAAACTTTAAATTCTGCATTTGCATCCGTCTCAACCTCCAATCATGACACAACCAATCAGAATTGTTTCTCGTGTATGCAGTGAGTGAATTTTTCAGGCTTGTGTATGTAGTGAGGGAGCTTTGGTGGTCCAATCAGTGCAATTTCAAACACAAGAAAATTTCTCGGATTGATTTGTGTTGTTGCTCATGATTACCCATGCAGCTTCTACTACTGCTAATATTAAACAGTGTATTATAATAAATTGTAATAGACTGGTGACTTTTTCTATTCCTAGCCTTTTTAGATTTGATAGTTACATCCAAAAATGGCATTTTCCTCATCATAGAACCATTCCATGAGCAGATATGAATGTCAGATAATTGTTCATTTTACAGGCTGCTACACTCTCAAAGTATCAGAATGCTGATAAGGAAAGACATGCTCAGCTTCATCATGTAAATGTCATTGTTTTTTAATGAAAATATTACCATATAATTCAGAAAAAAACTGTCAGGCAAAAAGAGATATTATATCTTAAATTCAGTTGTAATCAAAATTATTCAACTCCCATTTCAAATCAGGTTTATTGTCAAAATGTAAAGACTTTCAGCTGTTTGTGATGAACAAATCAAACAAAAGCAACTGAAATAGTTAAACACAATGAATGTTTCAAGTGATTTCCCCAAATTCAACTGAAAATACAACTTATAATGACTTCTCCAGTCTCCAAATTATTCAACCCCTTCAAAGCAAGCATCTTTAGTACTTAGTAGAGCACCTTTTTGCTGTTATGACCTGCTGCAAACAAGATGCATAGCCATACACCAACTTCTGGCAGCATTCCTGAGGAATCTTAGCCCATTCCTCATGAGCAATGGCCTCCACTTCAGTAATATTCTTGGGTTTCTGTGCTGCAACCGCCTTCTTCAAATCCCACCAGAGGTTTTTCATGGGGTTCAAGTCAGGTGACTGTGATGGCCCTGTAGTTTCTTCTAGGAATTGTTCTGCAACCAAGCTTTGGTGGAATTTGAGGTATGCTTGGGATCATTGTCCTGTTGGTAGGTTCAATGGTGCCCAAGCTTCCTCACAGATGGTATGACGTTTTCTCCTAGGATTTCTTGATACATCAATGAATACATCTTGCCTTCCACACGCTGCAGGTTTCCAGTGCCAGAGGATGCAAAGCAGCCCCAGAGCATCACTGAGCCACCACCATTCTTGACTGTAGACAGAGTGTTCTTTCTTCATTCTTCTTCCTCCAGACATACGTGCTGAAAAGTTCCATTTTTTTTCATCGCTCCACAGAACAGAATCCCCAAACTTCTGTGGCTTATTTACAGATGTGGCCATTGAAAATGCACTTCAAAGGAAAAGGTATCCTATGATTTCATGCGGTATCACACAGAATCACATCCTTTTTGCAGGCATCAGAAATACATGAGGAGTAGGGAAGTCATGTTTCATTTGAATAAACATGGCTTGCTGGCCTGCAGATCTGTGAACCTCTCTCTCAGTTAGATTTTAAGAAAAAATATTATGTTTCTCATCAAAACTTATGATAAACCTAATTTAAACAAAACTACAAGAGTAAGCGGCTACAGCATATGCACTATAATAGAGGAGCAGGAATTTGCAGGGTTTAGTACGCTAGCAACTGGGGTTCGATCCTCAGCTCAGTTGAGTTCGTTTATTTAATGAGCTTTTTTTTTCCACGGTAGAAAGTTCCTCAAAGTAATGTTGAATGAATTCCACCTTCTCCTTTCTTGCCAATGGAAACTTTTGTTACTTAATATGTAAAGAGAACTCACTTCAGTACTCGCATGATGAGGCAGCTTTCTGTGTGCGCGTTTCAAGTGTGTGCACATAGAAAACCCCCTGGTCAGGCAGGGAGACATTCATTAATTACTTTTTATCTTAATTTTATGCTGACATCCCACCCTGCAAAAACTCATTTCAGGGAGGTAGCTCCCCCTCCCCTGAAACCCCATCTCACCCATATATATATATATATATATATATATATATATATATATATATATATATATATATAAAATATATTGCTGGCAGTATCAGTGCTAATAGCTAAATGTTAAATGTGACATTAAAACGTGTACTTAATATGTACTATATATATATATATATATATATATATATATATATATATATATATATATATATATATATATATATATATATATATAATATAATGTCGCTTTTAAATGTAAATGTTTGCTGATGGTTGTGTCAGAGTCCCGCTAATACACCTACTTCTGCTTCATGTACTGTTCCTACACAGCAAAAATTATACCCATGTGTAATTTACTGTTACATCAGAAATAATTTTCACAAACAGAAAGTCTGAACCATTTCACCCTTCTCTTAGCCTGAAATTGGGTGAACATGCATAACATGCTATTGGGCTCAATATGAAAACATGCTTGAAAGTTTGTGAATTTTCTATATTTCTGTATAAATATGACCTAAAACATCATCCGATTGTCACACAAGTCTTCAAAGTAAATAAAGAGAACCTAATTAAACAAATGAGACAAACTTTCTTGGCCATTCCAAAACATTCAATTTATCCTTCCTTAATCATTCTTTAGTAGAATGACTTGTGTGCTAAGGGTTGTTATCTTGCTGCATGACCCACATTCTATTGAGAGTCAGTTTACGGACAGCTCTCCTGACATTTTATTTTAGAATTCACTGGTATAATTCAGACTTCATTGTTTCTTCAGCGATGGCAAGCCATCCTGGCCCAGACGCAGCAAAAACAGGCCCAAACCATGATACTATCACCATCATGTTTCACAGATGGGATAAGGTTCTTATGCTGGAATGCTGTGTTTTCCTTTCTCCAAACATAATGCTTCTCATTTAAACCAAAAATTTCCATTTTGTTCTCATCTGTCCACAAAATGTTTTTACAATAGCCTTCTGGTTTGTCCATGTGATCTTTAGCAAACTGCAGACAGGCAGCAATGTTTTTTTTGGGATAGCATTGGCTTTCTCCATGCAATGCTGCCATGCACACCATTGTTGTTCAGTGTTCTCCTAATGTTGGACTCATGAACATTAACATTAGACAATTTTAGTTGCATAGAAGTTACCCTGGGTCCCTTTGTGACCTCGCTGATTATTACATGTCTTGCTCATGGAGTGATCTTTGTTGGTCGAGCAGTCCTAGGGAAGGTAATACTGGTATTGAATTTCCTCTATTTTTGCCTAATCTGTCTGACTGTGGAAGAGTCCAAACTCTTTAGAGATGGTTTTGAGAACTTTTCCAGCCTGATGAGCATCAATAACTCCTTACTTCATGCCACTTGACACATGATACACTTCCATAAACATGTGTTGTGAAGCTCAAACTTTGATAGATCCCCTTCATTAAATAAAACAGGGCGCTCACTCACACCCGATTGTCAACCCATTGATTGAAAATCTGACTCTAAATCCACTTTCAAATTAACTGCTAAACCTAGAGGTTCACATACTTTTGCCACTCAAATATATGTAATATTGGGTTGTTTTCTTTAATAAACGTGTTTTAGGTCACATTTATACAGATATATAGAAAATTCTAAAGGGTTCACAAACTTTCAAGCATCACGGTATATTATTGCACCTAAACGAATAGAAATGGATACAATATATTATTCATAACAATTAAAAAATGGGTGAGATTCAGATACATGGTTAGGGCTAAAAAAACAAAACAAAACAAAAAAAAAACAAAGGAATGTGTTTGTACATTAGTTTAAGGGGAATGTAGAGAGTTCTGAGAAATCCTGAACTAAAATTGTATGCATTCATCAACCTTAGCAGATATGTCAAGTGCTTTTTTGCTACAGGACTTCTACATACAGAATCATATATCACTTTGATCCCAAATTGAGACAGAGGCATTTTTGGACACCTTTGTGAACTGATGGCAGTTGAATTTGATGCTGTGTGAGTGAGGAGGCAGCTATGTTTCTCAGCGTGACTCACTCATGGGCGTGAGCACAGAGGGGTTGCCGCCTCAGGGCCGATGTCAGCACAGGAAAGCAGTAGAAAATCCCCTGGTGTTTCCTCAAACTCAGCACTGAAAGAGTATCTACTTCCCCAGGGAACTGACTGCTCACTCATCACTGTCAGATATCCTGTGTGTAGCTCACGGCATGAGCTTTCTTTTCTCCATTTAAGACCTATACTGGTGACAGCAGCTGGGATTATGTAATCTACTATCCCAACCTCAGGCGATTTCTAGGATGTTTTACAAGCAAAGTTTTTTTTTGAGATTGTATCTTAGTTTCAGTGTACTGGTCAGCTTAAAATATTTTGTTTATGACTTCATCCATCCATTTTCTTTACCATAAACAGGGTCACGGGGAGCCTGCAGTCTATCCCAGGGGACTCGGGGCATGAGGCAAGAGGCAGGGGACAACCCTTCGCAGAGCACAATCACACACCCATTCACAGATGCCAAGCTGCCTACAAGGCGTGTCCCAGAAGCATGGAGAGAACATGCAAACTCTGCACACACAAGGCGGATGTGGGAATTGAACCTCCAACCCCAAGGTGTGAGGCAATCATGCTAACCGCTAAGCCACTAACCACTGAGTCCCATTGATGATATATTTACAAATATAGATGTAAAGTAGAGATAATTGAAAAGATAATGAGTTCTAAATGGATACAAATAGGAAGCTTTATTTTTTTTCCCACTGGGTAGCCGTTGGGACTGGAATCCCCTCGAAACACAACAATGAATTTGTGTGAGAAGGAGGTTTTTACTTTCATACTCTCAGGTTTGGAGTTTAACATGATGTGAATACAAGGCATATCTGTCTGTCATCAGTGGTTTGCTACAGCAGCCTGACCTAAACACTGCCTTATTGAGCTTGCAAATAAATCCTTATTTGCCCCATATTTCTGTACAAACTGGCACAACATAATTCAACAAAAGAAATATGATTTTATTTATAGAGCTGCTACCCCATAAAGTAGATACAGACAACATGCTGTGCACTGGGCAGCATGTCTCTCCTGAGGTCTCCACAATATAACCATTTAGTTCATTTTAAAACTGTTAACTTGTAAGTTCCTAGTTTTTTGTTTGAAATGAACATTCTTTATTGCAATTAAAAGAAAATCTTCCTGGAAAATCATACAGGCATTATAATGAAATGCTGCTTAAAGGACACCATTTTGACTTGCAGAAGTACCACGTCCAGCTTTTCTGATCTTTCTGGAATGGCCGGCTTGTGTTTTCATCTATAATTATTCAGCTCGCTGATATAGGAAAGACATCATCGTTCTGTAAGATAGTTCCCAAGCTTACTCAGTCATATTATTGTGAACGCAAATAATGTGGCTGAGTTTGAGGAACTGTGGAAGTTTGGAACTGTGTCCGGTCTAGATCATGCCCACTTACAGTTTAAATCTGAATACAGATACAAATATTTTGAGTACTAAATATTTGTTTTTGTTACCTTAATATAAAGTAAATGTAAAAAATAAAAAAAAAATTGTAAACAAAGGCAGAGTGTCCATCACAACAAAATATGTGCATGTTTGAGATCCATCTATCCATTTTCCACACAGCTTATCCTACACAGGCTCGGAGTGGAGCCTGGAGCCTATCCCAGGAAACTTGGGGCACAAGTTTTTTTTTTTTTGTTTGTTTGTTTGTTTGTTTTTTAATATGCTATTTTATAACTATTTTCTAGATATGGCAACCCTAAACATGTCAATATTATTGAAATTCATTCGGATTGCTGTAATTGTTACTGTCTTGATTATTGTAGATACTTTTTGCATTTGAAAATAGTGTTAATGTTAATGCTGTAAAAAAAAAGAAAAAAAAAAAAAAAAGGCTACAGCTGTAACTCCGTCTGCTTAAACCTTTAAGCATTTGTACAATTTTATACAGTTTGGTTAATGTCAATTCTTACAGATTCACAACAGAAAGACTACTGTATGTTGGAGCCATGTAACCTGATCTACTGATCATCTTCATTCCATTATTAAATGTGATTAAGACAAATTGTCTAATTGCAGTCATCCCAAGATCATCAGAGTATTATGGTGATTATTAGCTTGATTAACTTGACTGATATATTCAGAAGTAATTAAAAGGAGAATTTTGTTGTTCGTGTAAAACATGATGTGTCACGCAGTGTTATCGATGTGGTACATTGGTATTAACTGCATTTTTGCACAGTAACTTTCAAATGGCAGACCAAAGCTAGTGCAGGAAGAAATCCACAGTTTATTAATTCCTCCTAGAGCGGATTAAGACATACTGATCTGCCAGTGCTAATTGTGTTGCTTGAAGTATAATTAATCCAAAAAGACAGTGTTAGCCCATGACAGCAGTACATGTCCTACATTTATTCTGCTTTTCAGATGATGCAAAAGAGGATAAAGTTACTCAAGCCCCATCTTGAGGGCCTTGAAGCCTGTAAATTCCCAACTCTGGTGGAGATTTTAAGGTGAACAGTTCAGGGTTCAGTCAGAGTTATCCTCTTCTAATTATTAGCACAGGGAGGCTAACCATGCACAAGTAATCTATGTCAAAATGTATACCCTAATACAAGCACAGTTACAGACATGTAGAAAACACGTACGATTTTAAATAGACAATTATAGTTCCTGAAATCAATCTCTTCCTAATGTATTTTATACATTGCAAGCACATTAGTTCCCTTCAATTCATTACTGCAGTAGAAAACTGAAAAGTAAACTTATTAATTATTACTTACATCCTGTTCATAAATTTGACCTCATTTGCTGCTTTCAAAGGAATGCTTTGTAAGACTTTTTTAAGAGTAGTAATGAATAGCCAGGAAATGCAACAGGCCATTAGACATCAGACCTCTTTGTTCATTTTACAAGACTTTGTGATGATAATTGACATGGTCCAGTCTTAAAAAGTTATTTGCATGGTTAGAATATTCCAATCTATTCTTCTATACTTAGGAAATAATTATTGCTATAATTAACTATCATCAAACAGCAGTCCGTGCAGTACAGAGCAGTGTTGAGGAAGTACTACTATTTTGGAATTGTAACTTGCTTTGGTCTTGCTACAGCTTGCTATAACTTTGGTCAATGTACATAACCTCTGGCTAATCCTGCATCCCCACGGTGACGACATCTCATTCAAATGTCCGCTCTATCAACTTTCAATGGTACTATAGGCGACTTCCATTGTGACCATGAGTAGCATGTAATCAGGGTTTGATTCCAGAGAGGGAGCTTGAGAAATGGCTACCATATCAAAGGAAGGCAGCTTACCCATACCTGGCACAGGGAGGTAGTAATGACAAATAATTATACAGGTCTCCTCCATGACCCTGTAATCAGAATGAGGTCTTAAGCCCATTTAAGACCCAGTGGAGGGTAAGTCTAGTGCCAGTAGGCCATGGAAATTCCAGCTACAATAGCATATATTAAAGTTGATACAGCCAGAGTGGGTCCACCATGAGGAGAGCCATAACCTGGCCCAGACCCTGCCTCGCCAAACCTCCTGGATGCTTTGGGCTGCAAGGTGGTGCAATGTGCAGTGTTGCCATCTCACAGTTCATAGATCCCTGGTTCACATTATCTTCCCAGGTTCATGTGGGTTTTCAATGTTTTCCTCCTACCTCCCAAAAACATGCCAGTAGATGGACTAGCTACAATGAATTTTCCATAGCTGTGAATGTGTGTGTGTGTGTATGCATGCATGGTGCCCTGCAATGGACAGGCATCCCATCCAGGGTGTATTCCCACCTCTTTCCCAGTATTCCTGGGAAAGGCTCCGGATCCACCGTGACCCTGACCGGTACCTGAAGAAGAAAAAGCTTATTTTTGTCCAACAACTCATGTGTTGGATATTCTCAGGTGTTCTTACTTAAACCCTATTATCCTACACAGGGTCACAAGGAGTCTGGAGCCTATCCTATGAGACTCAGGGCACAAGGTGGGGGACACCCTGGATGGGGTGCCAACATAATCGCACACAGACTCACACACACATTCACGCACTATGGACAAATTCGAGATGCCAATCAGCCTACAACACATGTCTTTGGACTGGTGGAGAAAACAAGAGTACCTGGAGGAAATTCCGCACATGTGAAACTACAGTACTACCTTCTGTTTACAGGTTATTTTTGCTCCCCAGCTTTTGTACACACAGGGAAGCTGTTTTATTTGTGCCACAAGCAATTAAATGGCTAAACAAAACTACTCACAAACTTAAGTAAGTACTCAGCATATTTATATCTCCCCCTGCAGTATTGCTTATTGACTAGGGAGGCCTACCTTGATGATTTATTTAATTGCACTGTAATTGAGGTTCTACCATGAGCAGAGATGAAATCAATGTTCATTTGGCTAATGAGTTATATGTTTGATATCTGTACTGTGACACCTAAAGTGATTTTTTTTTTTTCCAGAAAATGTTCTATTAGGACAGTACATTTTCTAATTAGCTGTGTATTTTTGGCTTTAAATGATCAAACTCAGGTACCTTGAGAATAAACAGTTATATTAAGATTTGTTATTTCATTTAACCTTAGTTCAATTAAACAGTTTTCTTTCCCCAAATGTAATTGATGAGTCACATGTTTGCTGTTTTAGAATTGCATCTTTGGTTTTCTACTAATGCTGCAAAGCTAATTTAGCTAACAAATAGCTAACAGGGCAGCTGTGGCTCAGTTGGTAGAGTGGGTTGCCCACGAATTGTAGGGTTGGCGGTTTGATTCCCAGCCCACATGATTCCGCACGCCGAAGTGTCCTTGGACAAGACACTGAACCCCAAGTTGCTCCCAATGGCAAGTTAGCGCCTTGCATGGCAGCTCTGCTACCACTGGTGTGTGAGTGTGTGTGTGAATGGGTGAAAGAGACACAGTGTAAAGCGCTTTGGATAAAAGCGCTATATAAGTGTACCATTTAAGTATGGGAAGCCCCTTTTTTCCGCCAAGTAAACTGCATGCCTAACATTAAATACCTCAGAGTGTGTCAAGTTGTTAGGTAAGCATAGTCACTTATGTGGTTTGTACATCATATGAAAATATGTGGATGATATGTGACGCTAGCTGTGATGTACTAGGCAGTTTGGTGACATTATTATTGTGAGTCACATAACTAAAAGAGTACTAGTAGCCACCTTGAAGCATGAATGTCTTTAATTTTCAGCAAATAGTAGTATCAGCCAAGGGCCAATGGGAGTGTAAGTCTTTTGTAATGTTTACATTAACTGCATGCCAATAATATAACTGAAACCAAAATTTTGAAAGTGGAAATGCATGTTAATAGTGATTTGAATAATAATTTGGTTTGATAAACGAGGCAGTGTTGCTGCCTTATTTGTCTGAATGGGTTTTGTCTGGGTTCTCTGGTTTTCTCCCAAAAACATGCTGTTGGTTAAATTGGCTGACCTTGGTGTGAATGAGTGTATGAATGTGTGTGTGTGTGTGTGTGTGTGTGTGTGTGTGTGTGTGTGTGTGTGTGTGTTTGCATTATGTCCTGCAGTGAACTAGCTGCCAGTCCAAGGTTTATTCCTGGGATAGACCAGGATAGAGCACTTACTGAACATCTATAAGTAAAAGAATGACATTTTACAACTAAAAATGCTATTACTCAACCAAATAATCTATTTTAGTGAGTGTGTAAACATGTAACATTTACATGATGAATGATGCACTTGGCTGCTTAAGCTTTGCTTTTATTATTATTATTATTATTATTATTATTATTATTATTATTATTATTATTATTTATCTATTATTACTTTTTTATTTATTTCTGTGTACTGCTTATATTGTGTACAGAGCTTTGAGAAGGTGTTTTTAAAGGCACTCTATAAAATCAAGTTTATTATTATTATTATTATTATTAATTTTATTATTGCTATCATGCCAGCTACATTAACCTCTAGGCTCCATTGCAAAACTAAAGAATCAAACTTCAGACACCAAACACATTTTTTGCAGAAGCACAATTTAGGTGAGAGGAGAACTGTGTGAAATCTCTCATTTTTTTTATTTACTGTTGTCAGTAATGACATAGTGTCTTGCATGAAGATGTGATGGATGCTGTTTCCATAGCTGAACTTGTTGGGTTTCTCATCTTCATTGATAGACCATTACATTTCTACTGTAGAAGTTTCTGGATGGTGAGACTTGTCCTAGTTTCTGAGAGCGTCCCATGGAACAATATCTTCTAAACTTCTTCAAAGTGTTTCAAAATAGAGAATGTGAAGATTTTCCACGAGCTAATTGTCAAAACACAAGGGAAATCCATAGAATGGTCAAACACTGTGCAGAAAAGTAATCAAGACAAATAAATAGCAATCAGGGGAATCATTGCTCAGTACTTATATTACTTAAATGAGTGGCAAAACTTTGCAATGAGTAACATGAAAAACATGTGCTTATGCAGTGAGCAATCCAGGAAATGAGCAAGTGACTAGAATTCTGGGGACACTGTGGGCAGGGTTACTGCCCTGCGCTGTTGTTGCACTAACAAATACAAATCGCTTACTCATTCTGTAATATTTGGAATATATTACCTCAAAGACTATCTAAGGTAAGACATACACTGAGATGCATTTATTTACGCTTACGGCATTTGGTATTATGACACCCTTATCCAGAGAGACTTATCTCATTTTATAAAACTGAGCAGTTGAAGGTTAAGGGCCTTGTTCAAGGGCCCAGCAATGGTAGCATGGTGGTGCTGGGGTTTGAACTCATGACCTTACAATCAGAAGTCCAATGTCTTAATTAAGCGCTATTCTTTTAGACACTAGTGTGTTAGAGTCATTTAAAGACAAATTGGCTCATACTCCCACACATGAAGCTTCAGAGACAGCTCAGACACTGGTGAATATGTTGTTATTAAAAATGAAATAATATATATCATAGTTATTGCAAAGCTTGAACAGGCTTCTTCAATAGGTAACTAAAATAGCATTTGAGGAGCTGATGTAATGATTAATTAATCACTAATTAGCTAGTAGTTCTAGATATGTAAGACTCAGATTTTATTACTTACCTTATGGTGTACTACCAAAGCATTAATTTATTAATACTTACTGAGTAATTATCCAGTATTCATTAGTATTCAGTAATATGGTAGTGACTTAGGTGTTAATATAGTGATACTCGGTCATTCGTGCTTGCAGTATTGTAAAGTGTTACCCAAAAGGCCTGCAGGATATGCAGAACAAAACAAATAAAAGAGGCTAAATGTGTAGAGAGACATGCTAATTTAAGGAGAAGGGAATATTCCCCCTGCATCCAACCACTTGATGTTGGTGTCTGATAACGCACCCTGATGAATCGTTCAATATAGGTCACAGACACAGCTGCATATGTTCCATAAATTTTCCTTTTTCTATTAGTCTGTCAAAGTTCATCTTGGCTTTATTCATAAGGGAAATCTCTCTTATTTTATTATAGACGAATAAAATCTTCTAAAGGCTCAAATGCATGTGATTATATAGAATGAAGGATTTTTTTTCTCTTTTTTTTGTTTTCAGCTAATACTCATGTATTTAATCTGATTTGGAATATACAGTAACTTTCATGAAGATGTATATAAAAAGCTACATTCTAAATTGTTCAGAATAGTAATGGAACTAGTAGTGAGGAATGGCAGAGTCCTCAGTGGTAATATCAACAGTCAAGGTTTTTCTTAATTAAAGACTCGCTGTGACCAAATTACAGACTTACTTTCCATTTTCTCCATCCATCAAATCAATTTTCCACCTGCTATTCCATTTACGATTGGATTTACAGATGTTTATAGGAACAAACATTTCATCTCCAAGGCACCCATGCAATCATCGTTGTGAGTCTTGGTGAATTGGATTCATTTTGCTTTGCTTTCTTTGTTCGTTGTACTTTGAGCTATTTTTTCTTGCTTCTCTGTATGATGTTCAAAAACCTCCAGTTGGTCCAACACTGCTCGACTCACCAAAAGAGCACAAACATATCATTACCTCCCAAAATGGAATTTCAAAATTCACTATTTATTTATTTATTTATTTTTAAAATGGCTTTTAGCCTCTGTTTTTATTTATTTATTCCATTCACTATGGGATAGTGTAAAGGGGTGGAAAATATTTGAGTTAATTGTACGTTGTTACTACTTAGTTTCACTTGGTATTATTCAAATTCAAGACTTGTACACGTATCTAATTACATTTCCAGGACAAAATGTACGTTTTACTCCTTGCATTTTTATTTACACTTTCAAAGTGCTCATTTCAAAGGACAAAGGTCTCTTATTCTCTCATCCAGTCAGTGGCTATATATCAATCAAAAAGGCTCAGTTTCACATCCAATCAAGGTCATTGTTGGAGAAAAAACCTATCACGAACCGTGTCTATTCGTCATCTGCAGTGGCCTTCTCATGTTAGTGCTATAGAAGATGGCATGTGCTATAGAAGACAGAGTACAGTATAGAAGATGGCATATGTGTTTGAAGATGGATAAGCTACTGGACTGCAGTGTGAACCCCTGGCCTCACCTCACTAAATGTTTCAATATGCTGGATTAAGGAAAGATTAATAGAATGAGGCATCTTGAGGTAAATTTTGATAATTTGCTAACATTAACTAGCTATATTTAACCTTACTAGCCTGTTTTCTTTGCTAATGCCAGGTTAGACTGGCATTGATTCCACTAGCTAACAAATGTTAGATAGACAACAAGTCAAATTCTTGCTAATTAACCAAATATTGGTTACTTACATGATTCTTTTAGTTCTGATTAGTTTGATTAGATAAAAAACAACATTCAGTACATAAAAAATAAAAATAAAAATTATCCAGCTCATAACTTATACAAAAATGTCCAGAAACTGTTTGGTCTCCAAAGCTTATAAATGAAACTATTAACAAAGATTTTTGCTTTTGGTCATTTATAATGTATTTGCATAGTGAATAATCTTGGCTTTGCTGTTTTCATATGGATATACAACTCATTAAGGGTTTTTCGGGAACTCTCTAAAGGGTTCTTTGCTGCCATCTCGAACAGGCAGATATGATTTTTATTCTGTGCAATTGCTTGGTGAAAGCTCTCACCACTGCTCATCTTTTTGGAACAGAAATGGGTTGGTCCTGTTCTCCTTTTGTCATAAGAAAATAAAATAAGCTGCTTTTATTCCTATCCAATATATCAGTCCTACATCACACCCTCTATGTTTGATCAAGGACAGCCATTTTCCAAACACTGCAAAAGAAATGCCAGCTCGATATCTGCTCATGCCGTTGATTTAAGCAAGACAGATCTGCATCCATCGCATTTGGTTGCATTTACTTAATTGATTTCTTTTGTGATCATATTTGGACAACTGAAATAACCCAACAGAAAGGAATTCGGAAGTTATTTTGGTATAGTCTCTCGTGTGTTTGTGATCCTCACCAGTCTTAACAAACCCTTTTAAGTTCTGTAATCCCACAGACACTGACACAGTTTGGAACTGAATTGAATCTTTTTGCATCATCTTTCACTAAGCTGAGGCTGGTCATGATGTTAGATGGGAGGAAAAAATCGAATCTATTATCTATCAATGGCTTGATTGCATCTATCAATGGCTCATTGATGGCATAATAAGAATGATGCAAACCTTGCACACATTGTTAAAGGCAGCTGCACTGATTTTTTTCTAATTTTTTGAAGTCCATAATGCCTGACCGGGTTCATTTCCTCAGAAATGGAAAGTGTATGTCTAGTCCTTCTACTTTTAGCTCCTCTTCTAAATGCATCTTTGGCGGGGGAGAGAGTAAATACTCCACCTCATTCACGTTGATCGTCAATATTTCACATGTGCCTTCACAGTCATTGCTGATTACATGTTACTGATGTGTCAGTGATGTGGGCTGAATGATATCAGCCCAAATGGAGATCAAATCTAGGGGGCATTTCACACTGTGTAATCACCTGACATGATTGTCACAAAAGGCTGCATGAATCTACAGTCTGGCCTAGAAAGAAATCAGGCCCAGCCTCACTTCTTTATACAATTCGATCTATTTCTCTCACACTGGTGGGTGCTGTTCTGCTTGGTTCCACTCAAGTCCAAAATAATCAGCCTTACGACGTTTAGTAATAGCGAATAGATGATGTAGATAGCAAAAATGTCTTCTAATATTGATATATGAGAAGGTAGGAGTCAATCTTCAGACCAAGACAGTCCAAGCTGCTTGAATGGCATCCAACAGCAGCAGGAATTGATGCCATATAAAGCAGGGAGGAAGTGTGAAAGGCTAAACTGCACAAGTCATTTGATAAGTGGTAAAGAGGGGCAGTGGTAGCACAGCGTTTAAGATGTTGGACTCTTGATTGGAAGTTCAAAAAGCCCTTGAGCAAGGCCCTTAACCCTCAACTGCTCAGTTGTATGTAACTTGCTCTGGATAAGTGCATCAGTCAAATGCCATAAATGTAAATGTAAAAGAAAAAGAAAAAAGTATATAAAAAAAAGAAAACAGGCCTCTTTCCTGAAACCATGAGCCATGCTATCTTTGTCAATTTATCCCCACTACAGTTGTAATTAGTATAAACATCCAATACATTATAAACTGCATGGCCAAAAGTATATTGACACCTGACCATCATGACCAGTTGTGCTTGTTAAACATCCCATTCCAGATTTAGTTCTCTCTTTGCTGTTATAATACCCTCCACTCTTCTGGGAAGGCTTTCCAGTAGAATTTAAAACGTGCCTGTGGGGATTTGCCAAGTAAGACACAAGAGCATTAGTGAGGTCAGGCACTGATGTCGGGCAAGGAGGCCTTGGGTGCAGTGGGCAATCAAGTTCATCCCAAAGGTGTTCAGTGAGGTTGAGGTCAGGGCTCTGTGCAGGCCACTTGAGTTCTTTCACACCAAACATCTCACACCATTTCTTCATTGTGATTTTTGGAATGTGTGCAAAGGTTGTAGTATAAATTTGTAAAGCAAGAAATGAACCATAAAATCTAAAATCACACTCTTCTTAACAGTTGACAAAGACCTGTAATTTTTACACTTTTAAATCACACCATTGCTCTCAAAATGGCTTGATTCTGCTATTAGTTTTAATAATTTGAAAAATATATTTTTCAGCATGATTCCAATAATTGAACTAAGACAGTTTGAGCTAAAGAGTGCAAATGGGTTAAACAGTGTTTAAAAGGTCAGGTATCTTCTGAGGACCCAATGTAGGTATGGCCTAATCTAGAAGGGTATATTCTATTTATGTATCAATTTTTTTATTTAAATATGAATCCTACCAATATGCCCATGGAAACCATAGAAAACACTAGAAAAAAAAATACTGGTAGAAATGCCAGTAATATCAGCATGGTCTGTGAATTCTGCCTTTGACAGCATCTGAATCTCAGCTACATCACTTGAGAGATGGCTGTTAGACTAGTTTTATGTTTTTGTTTGTTTGTTTGTTTCAACCAGTATTTCAAATGAATTTATTTATTTGTACGAAAAAAAAAAAATAGTTCCTTAATTTAATAGTTTTATAGTTTAATAATTATATGAAAATAAAAACCTCCCATTAGAGTGACTTTTTTGTTGCACTGTGCAGGATCCCAGTCCCAAATGTGCACCTCTAGTCTCAGGCAGATGCCATGTGAACTTTTCTGGTGAGCTTTCTTAAAAAAATAATAAAATTGTGCAGCTCCTATTTGTGTCCGTATTTGTATCTGTTTAGAACACATTATCTGTTCATTCTAAATAATGCATTTGTTATAATAAATTTTGGAGCTGTGAGAATGTTCCCTCCTCCTCCAAATATTACTGCAATTATTACGGGACCCAACAGCAGAGCAGGCGTGCTAATGATTCCATTCGGATGCTGAGCAGGACAGCAGTGTGCTGAGCTCCAAATGAGGACCACTCCATTTGGCTGAGCTCACTGTGTGAAGTCGTAACAGTGACTCACTTCTGTCTCTTAATAGCCGTTCTCTCTTTATGCTTCCACCTTCTGACATCCTTCTTGGAATGATGAAATCAGGTCTTCAAGTACATCTATACAAAGGACCGTATTCATCAATGATGATTTATGTTGGCAACTTAACTTCAAAGGTTATCTCAATATGTATGTAAGGAAAGCTCTGCTTATTCAGAGTCGCATTAAATAGGTGCTTTGAATTTCACATTAGAAGAAATTCTGACTGAAGAAATTATTTTGGAAAAAAAAAAAAACATGGCAATTCCCTTTGAGGTTGCCAGGTTTTTTTGTTATCTTTTTTTTTTTTTCAGGATGATAAGGCTCTCTGATAAAACAAACCTGGAATAAAGTTAAAAATAAATAAATCAAAGGATAGAAAATGCAAACCCATACACCCAACCACACACACACACACACACACACACACACACATATATATATATATGTATATATATATATATATATATATATATATATATATATATATATATATATATATATATATATCAATATGATGTGGCATAAAAGCACAAGAAAATAAAATACAGTTCAACAAAGCTTAATACAATTCAAATAAACATCTAATAGTAGCTTGATATATTTTGAGGCTGATTGTCATGAAAACACCTAGTCATAATAAATATGTCTATTTTAGATTACTGCAAATTTGTCTTAATTTAACACACACACACACACACACACACACACACATGCATATACAGACAGGTGCATCTCACAAAATGACAATATCGTGGAAAAGTTTTTTTTTCTTTCCATAATCTAATCGAAAAAGCGTAACTTTCATATATTATATTTTAATATTGAAGATTACGGCTCATGGAAATCAAAAATCCAGTATCTCAAAATATTACAATAAAGAATTTATAATGCAGAAATGTCGACCTGAGAAGAGGTCTAATCAGCTAATTTACTCAAAACACCTGCAAAGCCTTCCTGAGCCTTTAATCTCTCAGTCTGGTTCAGTACACACAACTACAATCATGGGGAAGATGAAAGTAAATTTTGCATTTCAATTGGAAATCAAGGTTCCAGAGTCTGGAGGAAGAGTGGAGAGGAACAGAATCCAAGTTGCTTGAAGTCCAGTGTGAAGTCCAGTGGTCCTGGGAAAACCCCTCACATGGTGAAATTTTGTCATTTTCTACTATATTTGAAACTCAAGATCTCCTGAACAATTTTTTTTTTCTTTTGGATGCATCTCAACCAGAAGAAAAATTCTAGCATTTTACAGATTACAGATTACCCCATAATGCAATAAGTAAGAAAATTGCATTTACAGTTTTCATTCTGACCGCAGAGCATCAAAGATATTTTGACAGATGGTATCTTATTTCAAACCAAATTCTGAACCCAATTATTATTTTTTTAATTTTGTTTTGCCAGAACTCACCCATAGCAACATCTGATGGGTTTTCCCAGACTGTCATACACTTGTCAATGGACTAATAAGAGTATGTGTTCAAGAAGACAGGAAGCAGGGACTGTTGGAAAACAAGAATTAGGAGTAAACAGTATGCCTTTGTGACAGAACTGTCCCCGAACACATGGCTTCTAAAGCCTGGAAACAACAGCAGTCACCTTATGCTAGTATAAAAATCCAATTATCTTCAATCATTATAATTCCAAAGCATTTTGCACTAGATCAGGTTGGCATATTGATTGTGATGAGCATAGCATCTGAGCATAGCATATTTCTTGTAAAGCCACTGTTCTCAGTATTTGTGGTCATATTCTAATAGAAGCTCATTAGAGATGTTTTTTACTGATCATTTACATTGATGGGTGTGGTCACGTTAGAAGCTGATCGTCTAAGAATGTGTATGGAAATGAACCCATGTGATCTTGTGTAAAATTTGTGAATGTGGGCGATTTGGTTCAGTCTGCTCAATGAGCTCTAATCTTGCCTCCGGTATCACAAGCGAAACTTTCAGCATTTGCAAGCATGCAAAACTGCTCTAGAAGGGCTAGTATGGTTTTATTAACAAGGTTGAGTATGGCTATTTGACTGAACTGGTAAATGACCAACCACAGACTTTTGAGAGAGGGTCCTTTTTTCTCAGTTTCTGCCATAGGTAGTTAGGGAAGTATCCTTGTATTTTCTTGGTTGTTTTCCTTTTAGGTAAGCTAGCTACCTAACAAAACAATCATTTTGTTCATTATTTTGGCTTTTGGCTCATCCTGAAGGTGCTTTGGTTCTTTGTATACTTGTATGTATAGAATTGTGTTACAATATACCACAACTTTTTAACACAAATCTGGTTGTGTTATTCCTGGCTTCCTAGTGTTAAAGGTCAATTTCATTTGAATCGTGAGCTGGTTACGCTTTGTGGTCTAACCTAGACTGGGCCGTAACATAATAAACATGGCCAGCACTATATGCAGTTAATTACAAGCTTTTTTATTTATTCATTTATTTATTTTTTTTTTACATCCTGTTGGCAAACCATTGGACCTGTGTCTTGTTGTGACCCCATTTATTATTAAGATTGTTTGAAGAGCAAATAACCTGAACATTTCTGGTGTGCATGTGCTTCTTGTTTGGTTGGTGGGATTAACCTGATATGAAATCTATCATCTTATCACACTGTGTAAATTTGCAAACTGTGCAAAGCAGGAAAATTTGTGTATTATTTCACTACCTGCATTTGTCTCATTTGGGAACTGTATGTGTGTCCAAACAGAAGTGCAGAAGTGACTTTAGAACTACACGCTGTGCAGAAGAGGAGGCTGACTGTGACATTCAGGTAATTGTACACTGAAAAGAACCTGAGGCAAAATGTGGAGTGTGGTGCAAAGATTTCATTTCAGCATGGGGCACTAAACTGTTTTTTATTCCTTCCAACAAATACATAATAATGTGACTTGGCAAGCAATGCACGTGAAAAATAGTTTCAGACTAATGTATTTTTGTTTTGTGAAAATTCTCTCATTTGAAAAATGCTGCCACTGTAGCTGTCAATGCTTTAGCCATGCTTGTCCCAAAAATTGCAGTGTTAAACAGCACCAAAGTTTGTAATTACTAGCAGCTTTGATAAATCTAAATAGATCATTCATTAGAGCAATATCAGCCCACTGTTTTGTATTTCTTCTGGGAAATGTTCCATTATATGACAGTCACAGTAACTACATATGCCCACACTGTCTCGAACTGTTCCATATTTTTTTGGACACCTTGAGAATAAATTACTTTGACACCCATAGCTATCCAAGGAACTATCATAACAAGTCCAGGACAAAGCTGTGGAAAAAAATTAATTAGGGATTGGTTATAAAAAAAAAAAATCTCATACCACTGAGCAAGCTGAAATTGATTATTTAAAAAATGGGAAAAGTTTTCAGTTTCAAGTTTTATTGTCATGTGCATAGAGTGCTGTAAGCATCTTTATACGATGAAATTCTTGTTCTAGAGTTGCACACTCCTATAAATACGCAGTGCAAATAAATGATAAATAAACTAATACATAAGATAACATGTACAAACAAATATTGAACACACAATACTGCAAGAAGATGCAAAATTATAAATGTACTCTAATAGTAAAAATAATAAAACATTCTGAATTGTATTCAGTCAAACAGTGACAGTATTGCACATACAAGGACATATCACAAATTTCAGCATATTAATGTATGAAATATTTGAAATGACTAATGATAGACTGGTGAATGAGAGATGTAATGTTGTTGATATGATATAATGAAGTGCAGTTTGGTAGTGGAGAGAGTTGGCATGAAGACAGTCAATATTCTCGGTTGTTAAGAATCCTAAAGGCCTGCGGGAAAAAGCTGTTTTGAGGCAAGTGCTGTTTGCTTGATGCTGCGGAAGTGTTTGCCAGAGGGGAGAGGAGAGAACAGATCATGAGCTGGTTGCAACGCATCCAAGCTGATGGACTGAGCCCTTGTCTGGCATCTGGTGGTGAAGATGTGCCGGAAGAAGTGATGGAAGCTCAGTACAGATGACTGAAGTCTCGCATAGTCGGTTTGCCAAACCACACCGTGACAAGAGTAGTGATGTTCATTCCAAAGCCTTTAAGTCTTCTCAGAAAGAACAGAAGTTTTTTGTGCTTTTCTGATGCTACTGCCAGTATTCAAGGACCAGGAAAGTGAGTTTGAGGGGATGTTTACATGGCAACCATGTACTAAAAATGGAAAAGGTTTTTCCTTTGCGTTTTTGAGAAGTTTCCCGTACAGATGACAACGTTGTCAAAACAATCCTGTTTACGTGGATCCATGAAAACAGCTAAAAAAGCTGTATTATGTTTTCAGTTGAAAATGTTGTTGTGCAAACAGCCCCTGAGAGCTTCACACTCAGGAATTAGAAGCTGTTAAGGATTTCCATGGTTGTGTAGGATCTCAGAAACAACCAGGCAGAGGAGATGGTAACAGGAAGAGATAAAAATGAGCCACATTCCACATAGACAGCCCTCGACCATTCAATCCATAAGTCAAAGACTGTCACAGGATGGGACCCAGCTAATGCAGCTAATGTGGTTTCAGATAAGTGCCATTTTAAAGTAATACTAACGGCCTTTGTTAGAGGGGCCATCTGGCCAGGAATTTGCAACAAAGCCATAATTCCACCCCATATGATTCCACAAGCAGATTAACTACAAGCCTTCTTAATACTAAGGTAAACAAAGCACCAACCAAATGGCCGACCAAAGCTGACTCATCATAACCTTTTGTTAACCTTCACGGAGTAGAACAGAGAGAAGAGGAAGAAGGAAGGGAACCCCTGATTGTGAAATTTAACAGGCCTCTTTTGTCTCCACACCAAACCACAGAACAGAGGACAGAGACAGTTCATTTCTGTTGCATGAAGACTGCTTTAATGTATCATGCTTTTATACATGGCTTATAAATCAAAATTTTAGTTATCATGCTGTAGTACGTCTGTATTCATGCCACATACCTCGCAAATTGTTTTGTATTATCTGTAAACTGGCATTGTCCATGTCTATAATCCTAAACTGTAATCATGATTTATTAAAGTATATATCTACTAGCAAGTTAACTTTTAGACTCTGTAAACCACATTACTCACATATGTAATCCAAAATGTTGCTATTAGGCTTTTATTATCTTGTATGTAGGCCAATATAGCTGGCAGGTTAGTCATTATATCCAAATATGTCATGTTTGGTATGTGTGTTAGTGGTAACATTTCCAGAATGCTAGCGAACTACAGATTTGAATAACTCACTATATAATTCCATTTATAAAGGTAAGGACCAAATTAACACCAAGTTAGAGTAAGCACGGATCCAAGAGGTATTATGCAAATCAGTTGGAGGGGAAGACTGAACTATCCACCAGTCATTTCGAAAAGACCACCTCTGGTTGGTCGGAACCCTTTGAGGGCTGTACTAGCCAGAAGGGGATAAAATCCAATGACACCAAAGACAGTTCTCAGATTCACTAAAGAACGATGACATCAAACAGAGGGACAGAGAGCCTCCAGAGCCAGAAAGTTCTCCCCAATCGACATCATTGGGGAGACCACATCTGTTCGAAGCCCCAGCCTGGAGCCACCGCCATCTCTTCAAACCTCCCGCCTACCAGACTACGTTCCATTCATCATTCCGATTGGTCTTCCGAGATGCCACTCAAACACCAACCAGACCACTGATGAATAACCATTGAAGGATTCCCCTTCAACACCATGATGTAATGAGGAAATCCCTTCATCCCTTCAACCATCCAAAAGCCAAGCGCAATACCCCAGAATCTAGCTAAACTGGTGCATGTAATAAGTTTAAAGCCTTTCTAAAAGAAGCGAAGGTAAATTTGATAAGTTGGTTTGTTCAGGTCATGGTCTCTGGTTTCCTCCCCGGTCCAAAGACTTGTGTTGTAGGTTGATTGGCATTTCCATATCGTCCATGGTGTAAGAATATGTGTGATTGTACCCTGGTATTGATTTGTTCCCTGCCTTGTGCTCAGAGCTCCCTGGGATAGACTCCAGGCTCCCCGTGACCCTGTGTAGGATAAGCAGTATGGAAAAATGGATGTATGAATCATTTTCATGTGAGAATAAGTGTCTGTTTTTTCCTGAAGGCCACAATGAGCTCTTTGGTCTTGGTGAGAGTCATGGTGCGATTCTTGTTTATGCACCAAACAGACTGATGAGTCCAATCATCAAATGCATTTTAAGTTTATTTGGCCACACAGTTGTGGTTAAACAGGGCTAAGACAGCATTCCTGTGGAATTTCCATTCTCAGAATCACTTTTGTCCAGTACTCAGTGGAATTGCACAAGCCTAAACTATTTAGCACCCTGACCAGTTTAGAAGGCAGAGCAGTGATTAATGTTGAGATATAGTTCATGAAGTGAGAGAAGATTTCAACCATTGCATCCTACAAAATATGTTACCAAAATAGACAACAAACCTAAGCATACTGCCAAAGCTACAATGAAGTGGTTCAAAACTAAGAAAGGTGTTAAAATGGCCCAGTCAAAGCCCAGACCTCAATCTGTTTGAGAATCTGTGGAATTGATGTTCCCCAATGGTCTCCATCCAATCTGACATAGGCTGAGTAATTTTGCCAAGAAAAATGGCCAAAAAATATCAGCATCTACTCTAGATGTGCAAAACAAAGAGACATATGCCAGATGACTTGCAGCTGTAATTGCAGCCAAAGGTGGTTCTACTTTCAAATGTTAGATATATTATGTAAATCAAATGCTAAAAATTCCAATTAAATGCACTTCAATTCCTGGTTTTAATGCTACAAAATGTGAAAGTTCAAGGCAAATACAACGCATTGTAACCTGCAATCTCCTGCTTCATGTGTGACAACAGACAGATGTCAGACCGACATAAATCCTTTCCTGTTCACACCACTCCATAGTTTACCAAGAAAAATGATTATGACTGACATTATTATGACTGTGGCCTCTTAAGATATATTCCCCCACTCAGAACAGGAACACAAAATAAAGCTGGCTATTACACCAGAACTTTAGCTTAAACATTCAGCTGACAATACATAACATTTATGCGCATGGATGAAAAGCCAGCGACCTTTTTATAATCGGCCATTTTGACTTCCTCGCCCCATAGTTCTTCTCTTATTATTCGGCACACTGGACACTGTAGCTGGGGTGGAAAAATGTCATGGTATTTATAGCGGCAGAAATGACTGACAGTGCCGAGTAGAACAGCCTTATATAGCTGTCATGGCTTTGCTGTATTTAAAGAATTTCTTGACATTTACAGCTGTGCTGTGGCCTCAAAGCAGAGAGGACACATCTTTCTTCATCTTCTCCATCCATTATATCTTTTTATTTTTCTTTCTGGTGTTTTCTAAAGATGTTCTTTCACTTGTGCACTTTTCTGTTTTCTCTATCGCTCTCTCTCTCTCTTCTCATTCCCTATCTCCTCATTCATAAGAAAATCCCTCCTTATATCATAATTCCCTGTTTCTCTCTCGCTCATTATCTTTCTTTTGCTCTCTTCTTCTACTTTCATGCTCTCTCTGGAATAGGTAAACTTCTCAATGACTTGGTGTTCAAAGAGCTGCATTAACGTACAGCAACACAGAGACAGTTAATGTGGTGAATCCGTTACGTGAGCTAAATTGAATGTGATGTGGGCCTTTATCAAGAGGAATAGGGCTTCCAGACGGGAAAGTGCTGCCATGACAGCAAGGACAGTCTTAAAAGTGGAGGTGTAATGAGAAATGTGAGTGTCCTGATATGCCTCAGTACACACTGCAAGTGCAATCACCAAACTTTATAGTGTATCACCAGGCTGGTGTGGATTTGTAGGGAAAAGAAAATATTCTCAGGGAAGCACAAAGTAGACAGGCAGCCAAAAAAGTTTTCATGAGGAAGAGAAAAACTCGAACTGTTTGAATTTAATAAGACAACAACCAGAATATATTCCTGGTGGTTAGATTAAAAAGAAAGAAGACATTGGAAATGGGAAAGAGCATTGAAGCACTTATGTTGTAGCTGTTCTACATAATGAGCTCTTTGCAGACAGCCATGTTCTATTCCCTTAAGGGCAAAGTAATGCTCAATAAATCAGATTTAAAAGTCTTACCTTTTAAATGTTTGGGGGATACCTTCACACATGTTCTAGCACATTCCCTCCTGCCCTCCAACCCAGGTTGCCCCATATATTTTATTTTGATTGAGGTAACTTAGCACTTTAGATTTGTGTTACTCTGATGTTCTGAGTTCGGTTCAGATGAGCTTTAAATTTCTCTCTCCCCCAACCTTACTTTGTGATTTAATACCACATAAATATGATTCCATACATCCTGCAGCTGAGATCATCTTACTCCCTGATGCAGCACTTCTGTCTGCTGAGTTTATGTATGGTGGCCTGGGAAAACCCTTCACATTTGAAATAAAACGTTATAGCATGTAGCAAAAAGGGGAAAATAGAGAAAAGTGCATTTAAAGACATTCCGACCACATTGCAGGGCCATCAGACACTTTGTCAGCTGTAATCTGATTACAAATTTAACTGGCTTATGTCATTCGTATGTCTGTTTCACTGACTATGTTTACTTGGACAGCAGTAATCTAATTATTGACCTTATTCTGAGTAAGACAATATTGTGATTTAGGTGTTTGCATGAGTCACTTTTAGAATATTCCTTTCATGTTCCCGTTTTACATGTTATAGAACATAGTTCGGTTAACGTCACACGTCATTATGTCACCGCGCCACGCTGTCCGACGTCCCTCCAGAATTTCACGTATCAACATACAGTTCGTCTTCGTTATGGAACCGCATACAGTTTTGGGTGTTTTTATTTTTAATTTTACGAACGCTTCAAGTGCGGTTAATTATCTGTCATGCTGTATGTGCAAATAGACGACTGCTTGAAGCCGTGGGCTGCGTCCCAAACCACGTACTTACCTACTATATAGTGGCTGAGATACATGTATTTTGCCTAATATATATGTATGTGTGTGTATATATATGTATATGTGTGTATTTCACCTACTATATAGCAGGTAAGTATACGGTTTCGGAAGCAGCCATGCTCTCTTGTTTGCCGTCAAACGGTTGAGCACTGCCGTGTGTGATTGTGTCCCGTCGCAAAATGCGGTGAAAACTCTCACATGACATTACTCGTGTGATTAAGGTGTGTACATGTCTGTAATACACCTCGATAATGCAACTAAAATAGGAATACTCCACACGTCTTAATTCCATTTGTGTTTACTTCAAGTATGACTTTAATCTGATTAGGGTAATTAAGAGATTGCTGTTTACATGGTAGTTTCTTAATCAGAGTATTGTCTTAATCGGGTTAATATCGGATTATTATTGTCCATATAAACGTACTGACTGTGGCATGTCTATCCAACAACTTGATCAAAGTGTGATGTTCACAAGGAAAGCACATTTATCTAATGTTTTCAAATTCTTTATTACGTGGGTTGTATTAATCAAAACTGGAATATATTTTAAACTGGATCTTTGCATGTTTCCAGGCAGACATAAAACTAGTTCTTACAATCTCTGTAGTGTTTGCACATACCTGACGATTGCCAAATATATATATATATATATATATATATAAAGATTATGCATCAAACCCTTCCCACGGGTCTTTGAGCAAATGTTTTTTGCCTTTTGGGTTCATTTAATTACTGTTCGTGCAATGTCAGACCAAATAAAAAACAAACCAATAGTTCCGATTTCACTACCATCCCTAGTTCTGGATGGGTTTGGCATCAACAGGATTCAAATTTACAGTTTCTCAATGATGGTGTGATTGTATAGATCATTAAGGATCCTTCATCACAATATTAATATTGACTGTACTTCAAGTTGTTTTTTTCATTATTTTTTTTTTTTACATTTATTTCTATATTGTACATTACAATGCACATGTACCCAAAAAAGGCTTATATTGTTCAAATCCAGCCAACAATGTGTTTGTGCATGCATGTAAACACAATTCTACTCTAAATCAATAAATATGGCACCACAGTATGAAGCCGAACAGACAGTTACAACATATGTATGGGGAGCTTGTGATTTAATGCAACAGAGGCAAAAATTAATATCTAATGTTTGATAAGTAGCTCACTCTATTGAATACCTAAAAATGTTATGTTAAATTAATTAAACAAGACAAAAAAAACATCATTATTCAAATCTGATTGATCTTACAGCTGCTATTATTATTATTATTAGTAGTAGTAGTAGTAGTAGTATTGCAACCTGACAAAGACTTTGATCTCAAAAAAATCCATAAGTATGAATTTAGCTACTTTGCCTTTGTGAGCTTTTGTTTTCATCTCCAACCAGCTGTGTGCCCAATCCCTTTCAGGATCAGTGGAAAATGTGGGGATACAGGGATCAGATGTCTTTGTTTAGACACAATGCCTTTGTCCAGCAACATTCAGCCTCCTCCCAGCCTACCAATTGAGACCCAGCAAATTGTGTAGTGATTAGAAGGAAAGATGTGGTCCATGGAAGAGACAGAGGCAGACGAGTGGGCAGTGTAGCGAGGGACGGGGTGGGACAGAGGAGTGTGGCTCTATCAGACCTGCACAGGCTCTTTGATGAGTCATATGGTGAATACATAAAAGACAAAACAGCAAAGCCAGACTGAGCACATGGCTATTATCATACACGAAGAGTGTTCTCAAGTAGCGGCCTGGAGACAATGGACATCATTGCTTCTAATGCGGTCCTCAGAGAGGAGAGACAAAGCTACATTTCTGCATGCATTTAAGAAACATAGTGTGGGCATACAAGTGTTTTAGTGGTTCTTTTCCAGTTTTCAAGCTCAAAAAAGGACACAAAAGCTTATGATTACACCCGAATAGAGCAGTGTGCATATATGTACATGTAGTTCTGCAATTTAGTGTTGCTGTCTTAATTAATTTGGTTAAAATGTTTTATTTGGTTTGAATGAAACAGTTAGCTAATGGAAAACACAACGTTTCTGTTATCCATACTCACTATATGGAAGAGCAACTGATCTTTACAAACCTAAAACACATGACTTAAAAATATCAATCATGAATGGTGGTGCTATCTGTCTTTCAATGAGTTTGTTCTCATGTGTGTGCAATAGTTATACGTCTAAGATGAGGCCCAGTACTAAAAGACTCAGCCATAATAGTAACACCAAGTTACTAATAGGTAGTATAAATTCTGAGCCCTCCCAAATATTGTCACTAGGAATCACTGACAAAGGCCATGCCTTAATTAGTGGGACTGAGTCCATATTGATTACTGGATAATAAATAGTGACATCAGTGCAACAATTGTAATTTGTAAGCCTTTGAATGTGTAAACGCCACCATTAACACAAAATCCACCATCAGCACCAAAACACTCATGGAAATAACCAGCCTGATGTTAAGGGCATCACTTCAAATGAAAAGCTTCCTCCATCTTGTGAACCTATCCACCCCTTCCACTTCCAATGTTACTGATATGATCCATGAAGAACACATTTATACTCATTTAAGGTTGATCTCTCAAGGGTCAGTATACTAGGTTCTCACTGAAACGTGATACAATCAACAATTACCACTCCAAGGAGCTCAAGGCTTCTCTAATCAGCAGAAGAGGTGCTGCTCCTTCTTGGTGAACTGTGGAATGTAATTACAGCTGAAGGCAACAGGAGTAAAAGACAACACAGCTGCCACGCTAACCTGCTAATGAATGACCATAATTGCCCCAGTGGCCCGTTGAAACAGGTGAGCGGCAACGCTTTGAGTAATGAGGTGAGGAAGACTTGGAGAAAGGAACATGGGCATGAAACATGTGCTGCTGGCCATCTCTATATGAACAAAGCCTCTGGGGAAGCTTTTTCTGTGAGTCCCTAACAACATAATTGGCAGCGCATTAGTGCTATTCATTAGTTTTGTTCTGTTAATGCAGGCATCAGAGACAAAAGATTGGCAACACTTGATGGAATCTGGTTTTGGTGAAGGCATGCATCAAGCATTACAGTGCAGCCTGCCTAGTTACCTTAATTGAGCCTGTCAACAGAACTGGTATGCTAAAAAGAAAAAAAAAATCTATAAAAATAGACCAATGACACAATCAAAAATTCCTCTGGTTGGCAACTTCCTTTCTCGAGAATTACCCCATACGCCATCAGCAGGCCGCTTTCACACTTCACCAAATGGTATGTCTTCCAAACAAATGTTGCATGATTTTTTTGTTGTTGTTGTTGATTTTTTTTTTTCACGGTAGTCAAATTTCCTGTCTTCACTCTCACGTCTTTGCAGCAGATCTCACCACAAATTCTGTTCAGAAGTGACAACATGTCATGTAAATTAATACAGAAATGATACAGCTTTGACAACAATCTGCTGCACTGATCATTTGCTGATCAGAAGACATGCATTGAGTTGAAGTGAACAAGACAGTTGCTGTAGCAAGTTCTAAATCATTTAATGGAGATTTCCAAATTATGCTGGCGTAATATCTTCTTCGACTGACAACTGTCTTGTTTCAGCCTTGTCCTTGGTTATTTAATGTCATTTAATAAGATGAATGATTCACTTTTTAAACTAGTAAACAGAGCATCTCTTCTCCAAAGATATTAGTGATGCATCATAGCTCACTTCTGGATAATGGCAATTGTACCTTTTACCTTTTTATGTTTTTAAAATAAAATATTCAACTTTATTACTTGTATTTTTGATCACTGTTTACAGAGTAAAAAAAAACAAAAAAAAAAAACAGTATGTGCAGAGAATTAAATACTTTAGTTTCCATACCCAATCAAATTAAAGCACTTTCCTGACAAAAGACTACACTTTAGGTTCCAAATGCTAGTAAGCTGCAGCAATGTCTTCAACGGATGAGCATCCCTGTCCCAATTCATCTTCAGTTTTAAATGCTTCAAAGGAAACATAATGATAATGATCAGCAAATGATTCAAGCCAAACTCCTGTGGAGATATCACCATTTCACAGCTCAACATCCAACCTTTGGAAACATGTACCGGTAAACAATTAGCTAGATGAGTGAAAGAGACTGGCAAATCTAGCAAATTCCATTTGGCTAAGTTAGCCAGCTGGCTAACATTACCTTTCTTAAAGAGTTGTTTGTGGAGGTAGTGTTCACTTCAGCATAGCTCACTTGGTTAGCTAACATAAGAACAGAATCGAAAATAGAACATATTCAGATTAGTTGAGTCAATTGCAGACCTACAAATTGCAAATTAACTACAACTTATTAACTCTTATGAGTCATTTTCATGATCACTACTTTTACATTTAATCAAATAAATAATTACTAAAGGAGCAGTATCTTTAAGTCAGTATGTTTTGTACTCTTTCCGCTGCTGTGGATTATATGCAATATTTGCAAATATATGATATATATATATATATTAGTGTGGAAACTGCAATCATCATATTCAGTGACACAATTTGTCATAGTGTGAGAGCTGTAAATGTTTGTACCAACACCAGTTCTCCCAGTTTGACTCTAATTAGTATATGTTTTTGGAGTCTTTGCTGTGCTGAGTCAGACGCTGTATATTGAGCTTGTTCGAAGAAAGAAAAAAAAAAACTATATACACTACAGCTTTCTGTTAACTCAATTCTGAGCTTGGGAAACACTCTACAAGCTCTAAATATTCTGGTTCTTATTAGCCTTAAAGATCATACTTTATACCCACACTCACATGTAGAGTAGGTGTTGTTTTAAAAAGTTACCTACACAGACTCCCAGGCTTGTGAAAGATGCTGTGATAAATGGCATTCAAAGGGGTCATTCAGAATAAGTGTTCATTCATGACAACTTTTCACAAAATGACAGGAACTTTGCCATCTGTTCTTTTTTTACAATACAATATGGATGACGAGGATCTCTACAAAACATTGCAGAACCTTAAAGTAAAACCAAATAAAGAAAAATGTCTGGAAGGTGGTAAAATATGCTGAAAGCAAGCCAATGTAGGCAGCGCAACTCTTGGCAAGACTAAATCATTATGTTTTTGTGCCAACTTTGAATAGGAAATAAATTTGTGCAAGGAGTTGTAAATGTTTACTTTTGAGATTGTTCAAAAGCTCTTTGGTTTAAATTAGGCACTTTAACCAGTGAAGATGAGGAAAGGAAAACAAGAAAACAATCTGTAAAAAGAATAGAGTCAAGTTAATGAGAAGGAAAAGAATTCTCCTGTGGTCAAAGAGTTCAGCTGATAACACAAAGCCTTTATTATACATTTCCTTACCCCATTATGAATCCCCCCTTTTTTTTTTTTAAATATACTACTCTGACAGACTGTTAAAACAGAAACAAAGCAGACATACAGCAGGAAAGCAGTGCTGCATAAAATAGTAATAGTTAATTAAAAGTAAAGAAAACATTTTGGGTCATAATGGAAGTTGGAAACTGAAGTTCTGCTTGTATTTAAAAACTATCTGATATTGTAAGTATCAAAAATAGACATTGTAAATAATGAAGACGCAAGGTGGTTTGCTACGCTTTCCACTAGCATGTGGCACTCTCATTGACGCGATCTGGGTTCGAGTCCTGGTCAGGGAACCAACCCCACTCTCAGTGCTGGTCCCAAGCCCAGAAAATGGGGAAAGTTACATCAAGAAGGGCATCTGGTGTAAAACTTGTGACGGAATCAATATGCAGTAAGGGTGCTTTGCTGTGGCAACCCTGAAACAGGAGCAGCTGAAAGGGGGGAAAAAATAACAACATAAAAACTTTTGTTTTTCAACTTTTTTTTTTTTTCTTCTGCAATTCATGTTACCAACAAGCTTGTATTGTATTAAATATTCATTATTCATTATATTGGTAATCCTGTCAGAGTCCATATCAGTCCATTGGCCGTGGAGGCTTCGTGGTTAGCATGTTTGCCTCACACCTCCAGGGTCGGGGGTTCGATTCTCACCGCGGCTCTGTGTGTGCAGAGTTTGCATGTTCTCCCCGTGCTGCGGGGGTTTCCTCTGGGTACTCTGGTTTCCTCCCCCAGTCCAAAGACATGCATGGTAGGCAGATTGGCATGTCCAAAGTGTCTGTAGTGTATGAATGGGTGTGTGCATGGAAGGAGCCTCCCCTGGCGCATCCTGGGCAATGTTCAGTATCATACTGCTGAGCGGCTAATCCTTCCACCATGATGGTTCCACTATGAAGTGGAACCTCAACATGAAAAGAAGAATAAGGGATTTCCTTTTTTTTTTTTTGGTCAAACAATTTGGGGTAAACAATTAGATCTACTACATAGTTACTAAATCACCCCATGTGTTGGGGCATTTAGTCATTCTTTTATTTGTCCTTCTATTTACTGCACAAGTCAACAGTTCTGGAAAGATCTTCAGAGTAAAATGTTATTTGCAACTTTAAAGGGTTTTCCTATGACATCAGGTTGAAAAACCCTTTTAGGTTCTAATAGGAGTGTAGTGGCAATTTAGTCTAGACATTTTGTCTACCTGCATGTTTTTTGGACAGTGGGCGGAAACCAGAGAACCTGGAGGAAACCCACATGAACATTATCGTCACAAAATAAACAACTTTACCTAATATTAGCGCTAAAATGTAGTGTCCATGCAGCATGACTTGTTCAAAACATACTAACACACTGTACATAACTAATGTATTTCACTGAGGATGGAGCTAGTTCATGAATGAGTGCAACAATGTGTTCCTGCTTGTTTGATTTTGCCTAAATTAAAATTCTTGTAAGAAACTAAGGGACCTTGTTGACCTTGTGCTTTGTAAATGTTAAAGTAAATAATGGTGTATGGGAGTAAAACTTGCCTTTGGCTTTTCAAAATCTCATGAAGTTAAAGGTGAAAAAGTTAGTAAAGTAGAAACATCATTAAACTATACTTAAGTATGGTAACATTCCTGCAGAGCATTCCAGTTGTCACTACACAAGTGCATCCTAGACAGTTTTTACATGAAAAAACATTTTGACAAACTATTGGACATATGGGAAATTGTGTTATTTTAACACTCATCTGAAAATGCATAGCCAGCATTAAGCTGCTGCTGTGTTAGCAGAGCTTGAATATTTACAGCGAGCATCTTTTTCTCTCTCTGTATGTGTGTGTGTGTGTGTGTGTGTGTGTGTGTGTGTGTATGTGTGAGAGAGAGAGACAATAATAATGAAGAAAGGCTTAAAACATTGTGAATCAAACTCGTCTCATTTGCATCTCCATGGGTCCTGCCATAAAATTACTCTACATATCCTTAACATCCACTTTATTAAGAACACCTGCATATCCATGCAGTTTTCCAATCAGCCAATCACACGGCAGCAGCGCAAAAGCATATAACCATGCAGATACAGGCCAAGAGCTTCTGTTAATGTTCACATCAAACACCAGAATGGGGAAAAGTGTGAGCTTGGTGAATTTGACCATGGCAGATGAGCCGGTAAGAGTATTTCAGAAATTAGTCATGGGATTTTCACACACAAGTGTCTAGAGGTTACACAGAATGGTGTGAAAACCAAAGAAAAAAAAATCCATTGAGCAGCAGTTGTGCAGGTGGCAATACAGTGTGGATGAAAAAGGTTGGACAGGAATTCGAACTGTAAGGAAGGCTGTGGTAAATCGAATAATCACTCTTTAAAAACATGGTGAGCAGAAAAGCTTCTCAGAATGTACAAACGGAGTGTAGGATTTATATGGAACTATCATTGTAACCAGCAGATGAACAAATTAGATTTTGGAATTGATCCAATCAGGATCAAGGTCACAACAAGGTCAAATGTAGAAAATAGCTTCCTTCCTGTTTAAAATATATTTTAAGTATATTTCAGACATACAAATTTGTAACAAACAGTACTAGACTTCTTGGTGGTAGAGACATCCCCATCTATGTTGTTGGCATTAAGATCTTCTTGTTATTTATTAATGAATGACATCCATTTATCCATTATCAAATTATCCTCCCTTTAAGAGTGTGCTCCTAATCTCAGCTCGTTACCTGTATAAAAGACACCTGGGAGCCAGAAATCTTTCTGATTGAGAGGGGGTCAAATACTTATTTCCCTCATTAAAATGCAAATCAATTTATAACATTTTTGACATGCGTTTTTCTGGATTTTTTTGTTGTTATTCTGTCTCTCACTGTTCAAATAAACCTACCATTAAAATTATAGACTGATCATTTCTTTGTCAGTGGGCAAACGTACAAAATCAGCAGGGGATCAAATACTTTTTTCCCTCACTGTATATATATATTCAAAATGAGGTGGCTGCTTAAAGATATCCTCTTTTGCAGAATCTGAGCACTGCCTTACTCATAGAAAAAAACACTCACGTTCACCATCAGTGTCTCACCTGTTGCCGAGTCTTGCCAACCTAATTAATGTGAGATTCAATTAAGAAGGGTTTGATCATGTGTGGCCAATCTGCCAGTCAGCATTGCTGTGCTTACCCGTGACTCCTGTGTCCCAATTTATTTTGAAGTCATCACGTCAAGATGGTTGATGACTGCAGAATACTCCAGCTGCAACCAGATTCTTGCTTAACTGAGACCCAAAACAGCTGTGACTGTCGACCGTAAGGTCTGTCAATGGAAACTTTTTGCCTTCTTTTCACTGTAGTATTTGTAGACACAAACATAACCAATTAAAATTCATAACCACATTTTAATAATGTGTTTTCAGCAGAAAAGCCAGGACATAATCCAGAGGAAATGTACTGGAATTTTCAATCAATCTTTACTGTTTTTCCCCATTCCATAAAGCGAGCTTAAGCAGTGCTTAATGGAAACTACAGCCTTAAACGACTTCACCAAATGGAAAGCTGATGACTCTGTAAGTAATCCCTAGAGACACAATAATGTAACTAAGGCGCATTTTCCAGGGCGCTGGGGAAATCGTAAAAAACAAGGGCAAATGCTTAGTGGAAATGATTAGTCTATCTGGTCAGCTTTGCAGGGTGGACTCATTTTTCCCAGTTCTGTAGTAATTTCAGCTAGTCCCCAAGGCTCAGCTAAAGGAAGGTGTAATTAACCCATCAAGGGGGAGCATTGTGGATCAATCACAGAGATAGATGTTTTAATGATTTCCTTGCACGAGCACGTCGAGACAAAGGTGGGTACGCTCTTATTAATGAACTCACACTCATATGAAAGAGTACCTTGAATCACGAAACAAGTGAAGGAGAATTAAAAATTTTTTTTTTTAACCGTTAATTGCGGCCTTCAACTAATGAGGTGCCATTTCAGAGCTATTTTTTAGTTTCCACGGTGGGAACTCAGAGTCAATGACGTGACACTTTCTTCTCCTGCACTTTTGAAATTACTAGTACAGAGAATCAACGTACAAAGAAAAGTGCTCAACTTTTGCAGCATGAGAAACTATCCATGAACATCCAAGTAGATGATGATGTGTAATATTCATTAAGCCCCCTGTGCTTCCCTAAAGTCTCCAACACTATCAAATTCTGCTCTAAACCTGAAATTGAATGTAATTGATTCACGGCACTCTGAAACTTGAATACAGCCCACAGGTACAATCGTTTTTTGGATTGGAATGTTCCAGTGGTCGGCATTTGCAAGAGCAGCTCTGCAGATGCCAGTGAAACATCTGCTGCAGTTTGCAGTAAAGCAACAACTAAAGGTGTTGAATTACACAAAGAGCAATTAAGCCACTGTGAAGAAATCAAAAGAGAGAGAGAAAAAAAAATTCAATAAACAATAACGGGCCATTGCTACTGATTGACTGTGTTGTTGTTTTTTTCTCCTTTAATCTTTCGTATTTGTGTTTAATATGTGGGATGGATAAACACATTCTTATTCAGACTATAATTAAAAAGTTTCCAGTATAATTGGTGATACATATAGAGCTTGTTTAATGACATTATCTTATCATGCATAACACTGGCCTGAAGCAAGCAGTTCTAATAATAAGTTAATTATACGAAACACATCAATGAAAGCAATTATTTAACAAAAGCAAGGCTCATTTTACATACTGTAGTGACCAGACTCAGTCACATCGTTCTTTAATAAAACAATGGTAATGTGCATTTATGCTAGTTTTTATTATGAATACCGATCTGCCAGATCACAATAACGCTATCTAACACACATGGACACACACAACCCATACGACTAAAGCCGTTTTTTAAACTGTACGACTACAGAGGTATTTTGAGGTGATTATTTCTCACAGTGTATGACATGATTTCAATAAAATCTTGGCTGAACTCCATAACAGACTGTGTTGCGATTACTGTAAATGTAATTTTGCTGTCCATTAACATGTTTTGTTTACGTTTTGCCATTGCTGCTAATGTATTTGTTAGTGGTAATGGTGAAATGAGTCCTGTCCTGTGGTTTGAATCATCCTATGCTGTCCTCTTATCGGTTGCTTTTAGATAAACATCATAGCAGCTATCACACGCTGAGCTTTTACACAAATGTTTGTGGCATTGCCAGAGTTTATTTTGATCAAATAATGAGTGGCTTAGTGGTTAACATGTTTGCTTTGCACCTCCCTGGTTGGGGGTTCAATTAGACCCAAAATGTGTTCTGAGAAACACAGAGTGATTGTATTAAGAAAACCTACTTGATATTTCAACACATTTAATAACACAATAACCCCAGATTTTAAAGCTAATACAATGCAGGTAATACTGAAAACAATGCCCCCCTCCATCATGATCAAAACTATATCAAAGCTCCTCTGATATGCAAATTGAGTTTAAAGGCCACGTGCCCCCACCATTACTTTAGCTCTGTTACAATATTGTATTTATTTTAATGCTAACGTGTTAGAGATATAGTGACTGGTGTAACTCTAACAGTTGTGGAATTAAATTTGGACCATGTTTGACAGCGTTGCAATTTTTGAGGACCAACGTGCTGAGAAAGAGAGAGCAAGGAAGATTTAGATAAGACGACAGAAGGATCATCCAGCTCTTCTTCTCATCCTTTCCTGTAATCCTCACAGTGCTCTCACTTTTTTATCTCCACTTAAGAAGCTCCCCTTGGCCAGGCCTGTCCAATCATCTCTGTGAATCCTCCCAGGTCAGGTCTTCTGCAAGGTTGGCATCAACCTTTTAATATGTTCTACTTGGATCAAATAAAAGTGGACTTGGAGTGGAAATGATTGCGGGCACACCAAAGTGGATTATTTCCCTATAACAACAAGTTCCGACATGTGTTATTCCATTCCAACCACAGAGATTTCCCAACGATTGTAATATTAATTTATTAATGAACAAAACATCACCTTTTTTAACAATTTATAGTTACATTTTACATTATGGAAAATCCCTAAGACAGGCTAGTTCCTATATTTTATGTAATTTAATAAAAGCCCATCTGAATGAGCTGTTTACTGGCTCTGTGTTTATATATATATATATATATATATATATATATATATATATATATATATATATATATATATAAAAGTGCTGTAGTGCCGTATTCTAGGCCGTGTTCTAAAATCAAGGCTGTGTCACCAGTCAAATACTATGGCTTTGAAAGTAGGAAGTGACATTTCAAAAGAGCAAAATACAGCACAGTGTGAGTTAAAGTTAAAGAGTTACAGCAGTCTTCATACAGCTATTCTATTGTACAGTGTGCCATCAATTCACGTTTAATCATAACATGTCAGGTGAAAATTAAAACAGCCAAGGACTTGAATAGCATTCATGAATACCGCTGTTAGGTTTATATGTGATGTTAGGAGAGTCGAGGAAACTTTAACCAGAGACATGCTGATGAGGATGCAAACATGGCAAGCTGTGAGGAGTCACCCCTAAACTCAGTAGTGAACAGAACAGCTCAGTACGATAGCATTAATCTGATGGGTGTGATTTCACGATTTGGGGACTATTTAGCCCTTCTAACTGTAAATTAAACTTTATTTTTTAGAATTTCAGAAATATTTTCTGTAACCAAACTCAGGCATCAATATCTCATCACGTCTTTGTTGGCAATGACTGCAATTCGATCTTAAAGTCCCCCTTGTAATGCGTAGCATTATTTGATGTGTTGATGAAATTTCCACAGAAACAGGAAGTCAGGGTAGGACATATCATGTGGCTCCTCCCCCTTTTTAAATATCCGATAGCGTTTAGCTTACCTCACAGCTAGGAAACCTACAACTGTTGTGGGCAGGACAATTAAGATTCTAGAGAGCATTTGATTAGATAAAACATCTGATGAGAAGCTGAAATGCAGAATGATGTCATCAAAATTATTGATCTGTACTGTACTGGTGACGGTACATTTTGAATGCATATTTCTTCTAAATGCGAGTTTTGTCATTGTTTTGGAACACACTAGCTTATAGATAACCTTAAGGCTAACATATTCATACTAAAAGCCACAAAACCTCAATTTTGATTTCATGGGTTAAATGATGATTAAATGAGCAACAGGGTTGAGATTTTTTTTATCATATAATTAGCAAATAGACAAAATATGCTTAACTAACATCCATCCTAGTGGCACATTGATATTAAAGCAATTAAAACTGATTTTAAATGACTTTCAGTCTTAAATTTGTCTAATGTGATTGTACTTTCAGTGACTGTGATACTCAATATTACATTATGATTGAAAATCAAATAACTCTTTTCACATGATCTTCAGGACATTTGGATAATGCCACTTCCTGGTTATACTGTATATTTCTTAACCAGGTTTGGGGAGTAACGGAATACATGTAACGGCGTTACGTATTCAGGATACAAAAAACTAGTAACTGTAATATGTTATGGTTACAACAAAAAACAAAGTAATCAGATTACAGTTTAAATAAAATAAATAAATAAAAAAAACAATGGGAATACTATCAGGATTATATTTTTTGTTTCATTTAAAATCAAAGAAATTAATCTTTTGACATAACACTATATAGACAGCTGCTTGATTATAGTTTTGGTTCTCTCTCGCCAGTCGTGACTCACATGAGTAAACTCCTGGTGCATGCGCAAATACATGTTGCACTAAGTTCATTTGGTAGAAATTAACACAAATTGTTCTGTAGAAATTCTAAATTTGAGAAAATGTCCAGGATTTGGCTTTAGTTTCATTATGATGCGCTTATGGTCTAATACTGCATCGTGTGTGTGCATATTTGCATTGCTTTAACCCCTCTCTGTAATTCCCACCTTCTTGCACACCAATTGGTCAATTATAAAAGTCTTGAAGCAACTATTGGCCAAAGTCCAGCCTCTCACCAATTAGCTTATTCTCAGCGAACGCGCAAAGGTGAAGCGTTGCTGTGTACTGCGTCAAACAGTTGCTTGACAATAGCAGCAAATAACAGCTGTTCTGAGTCGAAACAATGCCCATGGCCATATAAGGTCATTTCATGTTATCACATTGCTTCGTATTACATGGCCATTCAAATGTGTAAATGATGGCAGAAGGTAGACTTGTGGTATCTAATATTTTATCTTATTCCATGGACAAAATGCTAATCGTGTGTCTTTTTCAGTGTATTAAAATCTGCCTTCATAGTAACACTGTTTTAAATGCTCTTAAGACATGAAAAAAAAAAAAAAAAAGTGTCCTCTTTCTGGTAACCCAGAATATGGCAGCCCTAACTTTTGTGATGTAATGTTACCCGCATCAGGGACAGTGATCTTTTATTTATTTATTTATTTGTTTCTTTGTTTTCTTAAAACAAATCTAAATGTTGAGCAAGGTTTAAAGCTCTACAATAAATTCTAAATAAGTATTTTTGATCATATTGTTTTTCTCTTGACTTTATTTACATATGTGACCTTGAAGTAATCCAAAAATAATCAGATTACATTCCTTTCATATTGTGATACTTGGATTACGTTACTGATGACATTTTTTATGAAGTAATTTTTAATTGTAATGGAATACATTTTTTAAAGTAACCCTCCCAACCCTGGTCATAACCTGTAATAGAAGCATCATATTAAAGGATGTTTCAAGCATAAGATGTTGGTAAGATTTTTGAAGTATTTTAATGATTATATTTCAAAATGAAATGTATTTATAATGGGATAGGACAGGCAAAAAAGCTGCAAGTGCTTTAGATTCTAGAGGTTTTATTAAGGTTTTAAATTATTTATCCGAGACGTGTGTACAGTTTAGCTATGCTTAAAATATATTTTACCTGAAGGTTACGGTTCCTGAAAACATACTTTGTACATGCTTTAATATAAAAGCTGCCTCTGAGCTTTTATTAGACATAACCTCCGATACACATACAACGTTTGTTTTGAATGAACACTTACAAGGTTTATATGAAGCAGGACACAATTTAAAACTGTAAGATTGAAATCAATGCTGTAAGGGTCAGAGGTGAAGCTAGAAATCCAGATTAAATCTGATTAAATCTTACACCGGGTCTCTCACCCCAATAGTCATATAATTCAGAGCCTTCCACATCCCCCTTCCTTTCAAAGCACCCCAGTAAAAGTTAATTCAACACCATAGGTGATAAGCAGCCCTGGGGATTTAGTCGTGTATCGACCAGTTGAACCTTGAGCTCCCTACAAAAATCCATTTATCCGACAAACATTTTTACTTCAAAATACAGCCCTGCATTCAACATCCAATCTCAGGTGCATTAAACAAAGCCAATCCTACTCTTCCCACAGTGAGGCACGGAAAACACTCAGAGCAGCACCTGTTACCTGGCATGTTTGTTTGCCCTGTGCTTAGTGAGAGAGAGACAGAAAATACCATTAATATGATTAGGTTATATTTGAACACTGAAGCAGAGCGCAGTTGATTTAAGTTTACCTCACCTGCTTTGAGGATTCCCTGAAGGCAGAAAAGTGCTGACAGTTTTGGCAGGGAAATAGACCAATAAAGTCCAGCATAATGTGGGAAATTTATTGCGCAGAGCTGAGGCCCTTATATATGAGCTCGGATTTGGATGCTAGTTATATTAGCAGTGCTTTTGGTCAAAGCAGCTATTACAGGGCTATTTAATGCATGATCAAAGTGGTTATTAAGCAGAATAAAAGAGGACAGTTCATTGACCATTTCACAGTGAGGGTATTTTCAAACTCTGGCATGACCTGCTGTGCTTTTGGAGTGGCAGTGAATCCTGGTATTGAGGAAAGACAGAAGATATCATAGAATTGTTCACTGATTTATAAGAACCTGTGTGTTTTCAGGATAAGCACATGGAATGCTTTTATTCCATATTTAGCAGAGGACATACAGTATCTAATAATATAGCCTGTTATAGCCTGTTCATTCAGGCCCCATAGTGGCATAGATGCTGTCATCTACAATCTGACTACTGTGACAATATCAACAAAGAGCATGTCATCTTTCAAAGTAATAAACAGTCTTACTGCAAATATGAGCTTTTCCTGTCTCTCTTTTGTGGAGCACTAAATAACTGAACAGACCTTTCCCCTGAAGCCTTTTTTTTACGGCCTGCCAGAACTTCAAATGTCCAACCATCCACCCATCTTCTATACCGCTTATCCTTTTCAGGGTCACGGGGAACCTGGAACCTATCCCAGGGAGCATGGGGCACAAGGCGGGGTACACCCTGGACAGGGTGCCAATCCATCGCAGGGCACAATCACATACACACTCACACACACACCCATTCATACACTACGGACACTTTAGACATGCCAATCAGCCTACCATGCATGTCTTTGGACTGGGGAGGAAACCGGAGTACCCGGAGGAAACCCTGGAGGTGTGAGGCGAACGTGATAACCATTAAGCTACCGTGAGCCCAACTTCAGATGTTACGTGACCAAAATTTTTTTTTTTTAATATTTTTTTTTTGCAAAACAATTATTATTTTAAGATTTTTTCCCCCCCAAAATTAGTCAAACCAAAAAATTTTACCATCAAATTTGTTACCATGTTTTCCAACAAGGCAACAATAAGATACAGCTGATGAGTAGAAACAACAGTTATATCATAGTGTATTTCCATCCATCCATTTTCCATACTGCTAAACCAACACAGGGTCACAGGGGCTCCTGGAGCCTATCCCAGGGAATTCAATGGGCTTGAGGAGGTGCCAACCCATCATAGGACACAATCACACACACATTCACACACCACGGTCAAATTGGAAATGCCAACTCACCTACAATGCATGTCATTGGACTGGGAGAGGAAACTGGAGTACCCGGAGGAAACCCCCAAAGCATGTGGAGAACATTCAAGCTCCACACACACACTGGGTAGAGGCGGGATTCGAACCCCCAACCCCAGAGGTGTGAGGCAGTTGTGCCACCAAGCCACCATGCCCCTCAAAGTGTATTTATTTATTTATTTATTAAAATTGAACATTTTAATCTATTATCTATTGTGCAGCATGTCTGTCCTTTAATTTAAATGAGGAGTCAATTGTGTGCAGTGTGTAAATTATTTTGGTACAGTAAAGCTTAAACTGAATTAGTAAAAAGAAACCCGGCAAATTGCCCCATTATTACAGGGCAGCTGTGCTGTCTGAAATTTAAACAAATTTAGAATTTTGAACAAATTCAAACATTACAATGTAACCATTCATCATCGAATCTGTGTTATCATACCTTTTGAGATTTCTACTCTAATTGCACTCTAAATGCCTTTTGCACTCTCGGCTTGTGGGAATGCAGCTTGGCATTTCTAACCGCACTCACTGTGGAAGACCGCCTCCAGTACTGAGGCTTAATGCAGCAGTTAAATATGTATTTACAATAATGCTTCCGTAGGTGTGTCCTCCAGCCAGAGATGGACCAAGAGGAAAACTGGCACTTGCAACATCTGTAGCAGCACCTCCTCAGTCTTTGGCTGTCTCATTTAAAGTGAGTGCCAGGCTGTTGGCCCCATTAACTCCCTGCTCGTCTTCCCATCTGTCAATCCACAAAGTCACCTGGCACAAATATTCGGAATTCCAGCGACACCTGCACTCGTTCGGCTTGGAATCGGAC
This sequence comes from Ictalurus furcatus, assembly GCF_023375685.1. Taxonomy (NCBI): domain Eukaryota; kingdom Metazoa; phylum Chordata; class Actinopteri; order Siluriformes; family Ictaluridae; genus Ictalurus; species Ictalurus furcatus. Next base: position 5,720,808 of record NC_071258.1, read on the forward strand.
TGACGCTAACCTCCATTTAACCTCTAGGAAAGCTCTTATCTCAGTACCCCACCTAGTCAAAACAAAGTATCCTTCTGCAGTCCAGTTTTGTTATTCCTCCCTCTGCGTGTTCATCCTGACGCTGCATTTTGTTTAAAGAGCATCAGCCATTATGTCCAGTTTTCAGTGCGCATATACTCTCTGAAGACTCAGATTCCTGTTCTTGAGCTTTTCTGCTGTTGTAGACCATTTCCCTCAAGGTTCAGCTGAATCGCATCTCAGAATTCACAACACATTGATAATGCTTATAAACAGTGGCTATCTGAGTTAGCATAACCTTCCTGTCAGCTCAAACCATTCCCCTCTCATCATCAACTCCTGCAGAACTGCAGCTAATTACACGTTTTTTGTTTGTTTGTTTGTTTTGTTTTTCACACAATTCTTTGTAAACTGTAGAGACTGTTACTTGTGAAAATGTGTCAGCAGTTTCTGAAATACTCAAAATATCCTGCCTGGCCATGGTCAAAGTCAAAGAGATTACTTTTTCCCCCTCATTCTGATGTGAACAATAATTGAAGCTATTGACCTTCTGTTGCTGCCACATTGTTGGCTGATTTGATAATTGCATGAATGTGCAGGTGTACATGTGTTTCTATTAAAGTATTTTTATTTTTATTTTAAATTAAAGCAAATTAACCTACTCTATAGCCACCAAAGTCCCTTGCTTATACAGCTGATAGAGGACTTTTCCTATATTTAATATCCTATTCCTCTGTAAACTTTCTGTACTACACTGCAGTTTTTATTATCTCAACATATCATATCATAACTAGTGAAGTTCATAATCAGCAAATACAAGGCATTTTGATTATTGCATTATTAGTAGTAGTATTTCATTTTATATGCTGCACAACAAACATTACTACTACTATTATTATTATTATTATTATTATTATTATTATTAATAATAATAATAATAATAATAATAATAATAATAATAATAATAATAATAATAATCTGTTAACATGCACCCATGGTATGAACTTATCAAAGTAACCATGGGTCAGACAAATGTATTGTTCTTTTAATTGCAGTGTATCAAAATGAATAATCTCCAAAATTCTACATAATTTAGCAAACAAATATTGAAAAATGCATTAGACTTGGTGCAGTACTTTCTCCATTGCTCTCCACCCGTGCTTCCTCTTTAGCATGCTGCGAAGAGAAAGATTAGCCAGCTGTATCTCTGTACGTTCTAATTAACCATCTTTATCTTTTTTGCATATTTACACTAAAACAGCATTTTTATTATATTAATAATGGCATAATTTAAGAAGGGATAGGGTTTGACATCAATAGGGCATGCATATAGTGTAGGTTTATGTACACTTGTTAGCATGCTGATGTGATGAGGAGAAAAACGGAACCCCCAACCATCTTGTTTTGTTTTTTTCCTTTCAACAACGCAGATAACCTTCTGTGCTTCTGTATTTGGACTGAATATTGGATTGCTGATGACATTTTGGGCCAGCGGGTTAGATGTCCTGCTGTTCTGACATGTTGAGATAGTGACTAAGTGAAGCTACAAAGTTTGCAGAGATAAAAAAAAAAAAAAATGTTTATAAATGCATAGAATGACTTTCCCTCTAGGAGTTCTTAGAAATATTCCAGTCCAGAAGTATCATATTTCAAAGAAGAAAATGGCAGTATTGTAAAAGGTGTGCTTGAACACACAAAATGTCCTGGGAATTGGTGATGCTAATAAAATAAAAGTGTGCTGCTTGAATTACGATATTCTAAATTGCGTGGTTAACCTTTTCCTTATCACACAGAGAAAAAGAGTCTTATTTTATTTGAACTTATTGGTCTAGCACATTGCTGCCCTCTTACATCAACATGAGTTTTAACAGCTTGTGAGAAAACCTTGATAGTATTTTTTCAATTTCAGACTCTAAATATAAGTTCCTGTTTGTTCTTAAATTTCCATGTAGTTTCTTGAACTCATCTTCTACTGTATGTTCAAATCTGAAGAATACATACCAAGAATGGTAAAAATACACAGAAACCTTTTTTTTTTTCTAACCAAAAAAAATTGGTTGGAGTCTTGAGAATGAGAATGAAATTTAAAAAAACGATAATTCTTTGAGACAACAAAGCCAAGCTAGACTAGATGATTCATTGCAGAAAGTTCTTTTATTTTAACCATGATCGGATATAGTCATAAAATATTCGTTCATAAGACAAAAAAAGTAGCGTGTCATGTGACTGAAAAGCCAGAAAGCACAAACACGTTTCTTCCATGCTGTGAAATGTACTGACTGTTACAGAGTGCTGACACCTGAGAGTCCTTCCATAAATGTACATAAAACATTTCTCCTAACAGAAAGTTTCACCACTTCAATGATTACACATTTCTTTATTTCTTAAACACAAAATCCATTTATTATTTGCGTTAGATTATGGAGGAGTAGTTTGCCATACAAGGTAACTATAGGAACAATAACATTAGAACTAGTGTGTTAATATTAAAGGAGTCATATCATGATTTTTTTTTTATGTTTTCCTTTTGTTTGCATGTGTAATGTATCTGTTTGTGCATGTAAAAGATCTGCACAAATATCAAAGTGGGGTAATTCCCACTTCCTGTGCTTCTGAATCAGAGCCTGTAAGTGTTTGATCATTTTATGAAGTATCTGCTATTGAATATTCAAATGCGGAGTTTTGTGCTGTGACCTCTGCTAACGTGCTAGCTAAAGTTTGCTAAGTTCCCTCAAATGTTTCTTTTTATGTTGGTGGTCTGACAGAGCTGTTGCTTGTAGCTGCTGTTGTGATTGCAGCTTGAAACGGTTTACATCAATCGAATCACAAGAATCCTGGCTTTCCATAGATACATGTACACACAGACGCTGGCTATATAGCATAGTTTTGCACTAACAACGGCAGGCCAGAGGAATTTACATCGTATCTGAAAGATAAGAGAGCTACAAAATAAAAACTTACCACTTATCACTGTCAAACGTTCTGCTCAAGTCGTGTTTGAAAAGTTGGTTCCGCTTGATCATGATTTTTGAACATTAAAGCATGTTAACATATTTTATTACACCCAATAAACAAAATAATTAACATTTAAAAACATTTTAAAAAATCATGATATGAGCCCTTGAACATATTATTTATGTTACAGCCAAAACTATCATCAGAGCTGTGCTGTAATAGAAGATTAATTAAAACCTCTGATTAATTGAAAGCTGCAAACAATAAAGAGAAGTAAACAGAACAACTCTTTTCCAATTCAAGAATGCTTTTCATTCATATGTTCTTACAGAATTACACTTACACTGTAACATGAGATGATCATTCTTGGCACTGAGAACCAAAACATTATGGTACTGTCAAGGGGTGGGATATATTTCGGCAGCAAGTCAGTTCTCAGAGTTGCTCTGTTGGACAAGTTGGACAAAAATTTACAAGTGTAAGGATCTAGGCGCCTTTGACCAGAGCTGAATTGAGATGGCTAGATGACTGGGTCAGAGCATCTCCAAAACAGTAGGTCTTGTGAGGTGTTCTCGGTATGCAGTGGTTAGAACCTACCAAAAGTGGTCCAAAGAAGGACAACCGGTGAACTGGTGACAGGATCATAGGTGCCCAAGACTCATTTACGCGTGTGGGGAGCTAGACCATCTGGTCTGATCCCACAGAACAGCTACTGTAGCACACATTGCTGAAAAAATTATTGTTGGCTATGAAATAAAGCTGTCAGTACACACAGTGCATCCCAGCTTGCTGCATGTGAGGTTGCATAGCTGCAAACAGGTCAAGGTGTCCATGGTGACCCCTGTTCACTGCTAAAAGTGCTTACAATGGGCACATCAGATCTGAACCGTAGAGCAATGGAAGATGGTTGCTTGGTCCGATGAATTGTTTTATTTATTTATTTTGTTACATCATGTGGATGACTGTGTGTGTGTGTGTGTGTGTGTGTGTGTGTGTGTGTGTGTGTGTGTGAAGCTTACCTGGAGGTGAGATGCACTATGGGAAGAAGGCAAGTTGGCAGAGGCAGTGTGATGCACTGGGCAATGTTCTGCTGGGAAATATTCGGTCCTGGCATTCATGTGAATGTTACTTTGACACGTACCACCTACCTAAACATTGTTGCAGACCAAACACACCTCTTCATGGCAACTGTGAATAAATTCCCTAATGGGAGTGGCCTCTTTCAGGAGGATACTGCGCCTTGCAACACTGCTAAAATTGTTCAGGAATGGTTTGAGGAACACAACAAATCGTTCAAGGTGTTGACTTGGCCTCCAAGTTTCCCAGATATCAATCCAGTAGAGCATCTGTGGGCTGCACTGCCAAATCAAATCCAATCCATGGAGGCCCCACCTTGCAGGACTTAAAGGATCTGCTGCTAACATGTTGGTGCCAGATACCACAGCAATCCTTCAGAGCTCTTATGGAGTCCTTGCCCCAAAGGGTCAGAGCTGTTTTAGGGGCACAATATTAGGCAGGTGGTTTTAATGCTATGGTTGATCGGTGTATGTTGTTATACATAGTGTGAGACTATTTTGGTCACTATCTGTAGCTCCTCAGCCTTAATCCTTACTTTCTATTAATGAGCCACTGTCTTCCAATGTCTTACATGATTTTCTGGTTATATCCAGCATTTATGTAGAATATTCAAATCAGGAAAAGATCAGGAAAATGAAAGCTTGTCACCTGTGTATAAAATGCCTGTGCATATCAGTGAACTCAGGCAAAGTGTAAATGTATCTTTCTGTTAGTAATGGGGTTCAGTGCAACACAAATCCCAGGAGAGCACATCTTTCACTTACTGTTCTGCTGTGTTAACAAAGGATTCCACATAAGAAACTTGGTTCCCTCCTGTGACTCCCTGGTGTATTTGTGAAAGTTCTACAGAATACTGCTGGTGAGAGGAGCATTCTAAATTATTTCTTTCCTGGATTGCTTTCTGCCAAAGAAAAAAAAAAAAATCAAGATAGACTGGCATGTTGAAGTGTCTAGGTCACCAGATATTAGATAGAAAGATTATTAATTTTATTATTGTTATTTTTGTTGTTGTTGTTGTTGTTGTTGTTGTTTTCTGTATAGACCCCTGCACTTTCCCCATTTCATATATGTATAGTAATACACTTAGTAACCCTTAGCAATAAATATAGATAGATACAGTAGACAGACAGACAGACAGACTAGCTAGCTAGCAGTCTGTCTACAGTCTATCTATAGCTAGCTAGCTACCTAGATAGATAGATAGACAGATAGATGTAAATGGGGAATCTTATTTTGAAACTGTATGTTGTACTTTTCTACACTCTAAAAAATGCTGGGTTATTTTTTTTCTACCCAAATGCTGGGTTGAGCCTTTTGGGTCATTTAATTGGGCTATTTTCTGAGTCGTGGGTAGTTTTTGGGTAGATTTGTGTAACCCAACCTCTGGCTTAGTGGCTGGGTCATTTTCACTGACAGTTGAATTAATGCACCCCTTCCCCACCCCGATGCATCAGCCCAGCTCCTTGGGTCAAATCAATTCAGCACGCACTGTTTGAATTCACCTCAGGTTGAGGTAGCGGTTTTAAATTATTGTCCAATCATGCTGCGGACTGCGGTACCGACGTCATCATCCAAATCTTAACTCGCATCAGAGTGAATGTTCATTGCAGAGTGAATGTTCATTGCTTTGACCTTTAGTTGTGACTGCAGAGTCAGAGTCCTGAGGCAAGGAAACCAAATGACCACAGGTAAGTTAGCATTCATCACTATTTAGTGTTAATGCTGATGAAAATGCCCATCTGAGTTTGTGATATTTAGGCAGGGAGCTCTTGAAAACGTACTTATTGGAAAACAGTAACTCAGCAAGTTATAATTAACTTTACCTATTGCGACGGCTTTAAAAGTGAATATCATGTACTGCTTCCTCAGTGTTGGCGTTACGCTACTAGCGTCACGTATTTATGTCGGCTGTGAAATCTGGACTGAGGTTATTCTATAAATCTCTGGGTCTGCATCTTATCTGAGGCTCCGAGTTATAGCTAGCTAGCTGGACGCCGTCACCAGTAGGGATGAGTAATGGTATCCTAGACACCCCTGAGGTAATAACATTACTTTAGCATACAGCTTGTGGTAAAGTTATATTCCCATCACCTTTTTGAAAGTTAACGATAACGTACCATTACAGCTATTCACCATGATGTAATATAGAGTGTGGGTTAATGTTAACTACATTTAGCAAGTGTTTTGGACAAGGCAAGCTGTAGTAATTAGCATTAGGAGGATGGGTTAGGTTAGGTTAGCATTAGGTTAGGGCCATGTTTCTTCATGTATTCGGTGAATGTTAATGCTGGTTAACAGGTGCACACAGTCAGGGGTTACCTTCACAAGGTTAACAGGACAAAAAGAGAGGTTGGGGGTTACAGTAGGTTGAAATGATTTCCCCGTTCTCTGTAATGTTGGTTGACTTAATTAGGTTGTGCAAAAAATTGGTAGTGAGGTGCTAAAGGCTGGAAAATAAATATTATCTAGTTAGCTAGATTTTCCTGGTGAGTCTACAGCACCATTTTGTTCATTAGGAGAGTGGAGGTCACATTTCCAAAATGACACAATTTGGGATTCTGTAACGCAATTTCTCAGTTAAAGCCCAAAGTCATTTATCCATATTTTGTAGCTAACAACTAACCAACACTCTTCTTGCTCTTTTATAGCTTTTCAAATGGAAGGGAGTGGGACTCCTGTCTTCCCAGATGGCAGGGTTAGGGTTAGTGTTAGATTTGTAAGATGCATCAACTCCAATTCTTACATCTGTTAAATGTTTTAATGATTTTAATAAATGTGACCTTTTAGCTATATGTAGTGATGTTTAATGCATGTGAATCAAAGGTGGTATCGGCTGTGCATTGTGATTCTGTCACATGATGCGTTGCGGTGACATCGTATGACGCTTCTTGGCCCAAATCTGTGGAAAATCTGCTGTAATTTTGCAAGCTCCTGTGAATACTGCAGAGTTAGCTTCATTTTGTGTTCATTTCTGCGATCGCAAAAATTGCTAAATACTGGAGGCACTGATAGATACCATGCTGTAGTGTCTCTCAGTGCCAAGAATGCAAACAATGGACTTGCTTATTGTGAAAAATGATCTTTCCATGTTACAATGTGAGTGCAAATGAATAAGAACATGTGAATAAATTTCCACTTGAAGGTGCCAACCTCCTCCCTGTCCACGAGTGGAAAGATGCTGTCCAGTGATGTCCAGAGGCTGTCCAGTGATGTCCAGAGGCTGTCCAGTGATGTCCAGAGGTGGAACTAAAAATTGTGCATAGTAACAGCAGGTCAGTAATTATATTCCTACAGAATGACATAGTTATTGACAATGTCATCTATAAGTTTAATGAAATGTCTCACTTGGGGATGAAAATCAGAATGCAGGTCACGTTTTAAATCAGGGATCTATTCAGTTCACGTACTATATTTGCACTAATTTAAATTCAAGAACACCACCTCTTTCAGCGCACATGCACCCCCTTTGTGCCCTCTGTCTTCCCCTCATCTATCTATCTATCTATCTATCTATCTGTCTATCTATCTAGTGCAGCTATTCCATATAAAACTCGCAGTAGGATCTCTCTCTCTCTCTCTCTCTCTCTCTCTCTCTCTCTCTCACACACACACACACACACACACACACACACACACACACACACACACACCGGCGTCGGGAGGAGAAGCGTGACCAACTCAGATTTTAGTGGCAGGACAGCTTCTTTCTAGCCAGCTCTACTCGCTTATCGTATCCTCCAGGTTTCGGACCAGATCTGATTCGGAGACTCTCGGATCCCATCTGTTCGTTTTCAGAAAAGAAAGAAAGAAAGAACAGAAAAGAAAAAAAAAAACACAAAACAAAACAATAACCTCCCGTCCACCTTGTATGCGTCTGTTCCTCGCCTCTATCCCGTCTCCGCCCTTCTCCCTTTGGCGTGCACGGATGCCTTTACAGCGGACTACATCGCTTAGGAGGCGTTATCCGTTCCCAGAGGTTTGATGAATGTAGATGTGGATATTTTGCCAAGGACATCGGGGCAGCGTTACACGAGCCGAGCGCGGGCGCAATGACTCGGAGCCCGTCTCCACTTCGGGAAAACACTCCTCGCTTTGGGCTTCTTCTATAAGCAGCTTGGGTTTTATGCGTGTCTGTATGTTTGCGGATGTGTGTATGTCTGAGTGTGTGTGTGTGTGTGTGGATGTAAGTGCTGGACTTGGTGCAAATAAATGAAAACCGGTGTTCCTCGAAGCTCATCTTTGGTGTGTTGGACGGAGTCGAAGTTAAGCGCAAGAGCTCCGAAACCAAGAGAAACGGTCAATAAGGTAAAATCCAAGACTTCCTTTACTCCTTCTTTTCTGTGAGACGCGGGTTATTTCACTTGATCAGTATCCATAGGAATGAGAGTGCATGTGGATTTTTTTTTTGGCGGCTTGTTGTATCCACATCTATATATAGAACCTAAATGAATACATCAAACACCTCATCCCATCTGTGATTTGCTGGTATTTATGTTCTATTTATGACCCCCTAGCCATGGTTAATGATATCTGATAACGACTGTACTACTGTTTTATCTAATATATTCCTGTTTCCTGTCCTCAGTCCTGTGTAGTATGTACTGTATACTAAGTTAATAGGCTTCAGCACCATGGACAGCGTCCTTTTCGACACAGTTAGATTTACCAACATGCTCCTTGAAGCACGATCCTGGACCTCCTAGGTTCTCATTCATGTATTCCCCCAGAGCATTAAGTAACACTGCTGATATTGGCAGTGCGCTAATACATTTTGGTGGTTGTGGGCATTTATAAGCGATACAAACAGAGACCCCTTTAGTGTTCAAATACACTGTGTGCATCTTTGCCAGCTTTGCTCAGTGCCATACTTCACTTGTAAAACAATTCTGCACCGACATGAAACATGGTTAGCAGAGATGACATTTGGAAGGTCATATCTGGCAGAAAAGTGACAGACTTTACACGTGTGATGTGTTGCAAAGGATCACCAATTAGTTCCACTGCCAGGAGCCTGACAGCTCTGTGACTGAGACACTCAGTGCTGCTGAGCTTCCCTGCCAAATATTGACTGATTCTACATAAAGATAAATCATCAGTTTATATTTGTTAGAGCACAGTATGAACTGCACCAAGCACCAATGATCTGGTCATTTCTTTGGTGTATGGTCTCGATTTTAAGTGAAGAGATGTATGTGCCACACCCAGTGGATTTTGCTCGTTGTCAGATGGCCGGTGTGTGATTATATGTCTCTGTATGTGGTGTCAGGCTTAAAGTAGAAAGTATTTTCAGGATTTTTGGTTGAAAAAAAAAAAAAAAAGATTTTGTGAAGACATTATCCTCTTTTTGGCACCCCAGGCAGTATTTGGCTTCATTCTCTCTCTACTTCTCACATGAAAGTGAGGGCCTCTCACTGCTCTGTCTCTCTCTTTCCCTCTCTCTCCCTCACTCTCTGTCTCATACACACACTCATGCACACACGCACACACACACACACACACACACACACACACACACACACACAGAGCATGTCATGTCCCTCAGCCTGGCTTGTCCCGTCTGTCAGCACACTGGGAATTTGAAAGCGAGAGTCTATTATAGAGAATATTGTGACCCTGAGGCACAACAGTCTTCAGAATTCTTTAGAGTTGCCTGTCTATGTAACCACACCAAGGCCTTGGATTGTTAAGAGTCAGTAATGTGGGTATATGCATCTCTATGCATTCACGTTTGGGCGATAGACAAACGGAAGATGGGAAAATGGTGTTAATCACACCATTTTCAAGATGTACAAGATAATGTATTGACGGAACCAGCTCTTATGAGAAATTTGTATGAATTTGTATGAAATCATAAAATAAAATTTGACAGCTAAGACCAGTTTGGATTTATACTCCTTAAAAAAAAAAGTCAAATCTGGAACCACTAAAATCATTTAGGGATCTAAGAACCATTAACTAGCATAAGGGTTCCCTTGAAGAAGCCTTTTGTAAAAATGTATCCTGCAATGCTCAGTGTTGATCAGGGGTTGAAGCTTCTAGTTGAAATGGTTCTAGTTGAGACCAATTGGAAGCTTTTGTCATTGGAATACATCTGGTGGATCAGATCAGTTCACAAATGCGATATGATTGAAAATAAAATAACAGACGGTTAAAGGTTTTGATCAAGTGACCAGTGGTTATAGAGATACCACCCACTTCCACATGCCATGCAGTAATGAATAAAGCTACCACCTTCATCATTATGTTTCATCATTATGTTTATCACACTCTAACACTATTCTAGGAAGCTGATTAAGTTTTGTTTGTTAGATTTCCCTGCATGGGGAAGAAATGTTCAAAATATGCTGCTGTTTTTTTTTTTTCTTTAGTTTCTTAAATTTAAAAGAAAAATTCTTCACCAATTCACCCTGTTTCAATTCCTGAAGGGTTTGCTTACACAGGAATACATTTGAAGTAATACTCTTCAAACAGAATTATGCAAGTCAGGTTTCAGATTGTTTAATGTTCTAAGAAAAGAATCCTTTACCACTTAAAAGGCTTTTAAAAAACACAATAAATGAAATAATAATTAACAACAACAACAACAACAACAACAACAACAACAATAATAATAATAATAATAATAATAATAATAATAATTATTATTATTATTATTATTATTATTATTATTATTGTTGTTATTATTATTATTATTGTTATGCATACATAAAATAGAGTTAAGTAATGCACTTTTAAAACACTATGTTTACACTTTTTTAACTATTAATTTTAAAATGCAAGAGGTGATCTGGTCAACCTGTGGTCAGTCCTGCCAATATGTGTCCAGTGACATCTCTTCTACTGGAAATTTGAGCTTAACCACTTATTATCTGTACATATACTGCAATGTTTCAAATACTTTTGGTGCACCCGTATTCCCAAGAGTGTTAAAAATAATTGATCCCTTTTTGAAACATTATATTTTACTAACAAATTAGCAGTATTAAGGACATATTGTAATCATAATGTTTACAGCCATCACTGCTAATGCTAACCTGACAAGATATATATATATATATATATATATATATATATATATATATATATATATATATATATATGCAATCTTCATAGCTAACAATTAAAAATTTATTTTGTTTTTTATTTAGTACTGCCCTGAATAAACTATTTCACCTAACAGATGTTTACATATAGTCCGCAAGACACAATAATATCTGTTTACATATGCTTGATTATTAATATTGTGTGTCGTTACCTGGATGATTAATGACTGTTTTTATGTTCTGTGATAGTTGTTCATGAGTCTTTTGTTTGTCCTGAACAGTTAAACTGCCCATTGTTCTTCAGAAAAATCCTCCAGGTCCTGCACATTCTTTGCTTTTCCAGCATCTTCTTCATATTTGAGCCCTATCCAACAGTGGCTATATGATGTTAAGATCCAACTTTTCACACTGAAGACAGCTGAAGGACTCGTACACAACTATTAAAAAAGGTGCAAATGTTCACTGATGCTCAAGAAGGCAACACGATACATTAAGAGCCAGGGGGGTGTAAACTTTTGAACAGGATGATTGCTGTAAATTGTTATTATTTTGTCCTCTGGAAAACGCTTAAATAAGGCCAATACTAAATGAAAAAAAAAATCTTTAAACAAAATAATAACAATCATAATAACAAGCATCAGTGAATGTTTGCATCTTTTGTAATAGTCGTGTTCGAGTCCCTCAGTCGTCCTCAGTGTGAAAAGACGGATCTCTACATCATACACTGTTGGAAAAGGGTCAGATATTCAGAAAATGCTGGAAAAGCAAAGAATGTGCAGGACCTGGAGGATTTTTCTGAAGAACAGTGAGCAGTTTAACTGCTCAGGACAGACAAGGGACTCATGAACAACTCTCACAAAACATAAACACTGATCATCACTGATCATCCAGGTAGCAACACACAGTATTATGAATCAAGGGTATGTACACATTTGACCTAGTTCATGTGTGTAAATGAATTTATTATTGTGTCTTGTGGACTATATGTAAATATCTGTTATTTTATTCTGTTATGCTTATTCAGGGCAGTACTAATTAAAAACAAAATGTCATTTTAATGATCCCTCGTATTATTATTATTATTATTATTATTATTATTATTATTATTATTTAAATATTAACATTTGCAGATTCTGCAAGGGGTATGTGAATTTATGAGCACAACTATATGTGCTACATGGATACCAGAGAATTTCCCATTTTGACACTGGACCTGAAGTACTGCTCTTGGTAAGAATGTATCATTAAACAATGACTGGTTTAAAAAGAACTGGTTTAAGAATCAGCAGCTGTGATGCACTACATGTCCACTTGGGTATTTTTTTGTGCCTACATGCCTCCACACAGCCTCTTTATGCTCACCATTGGTAGACATTTCTGTGTCAGTTATTCAGATTTGGTTATAACAAATCAAAGTCTTTCTCTTCATGAAGTCCTGGCCTGATGGGTAAATCACACCTGGATTCTGTTCATTGTCACTGAGATTGTCTCAGTCACTAACTCAGAGTTTACAAATTACTACACAGTACTTGTGAAAATAAGAACCAAAAGGCTCAACTCAGCATTTGGAGAGAAAAAAATAACCCAAATAAACATTAGTCTTAAAAAAAAAAGTTAAACAGAGCACCTTATTGCCTTTGCCTCTAGTAGAAAGGCATTTAAGAACCATTTACTATCCAGACACCCCTTGTCCTTTTTTTCTATACATGTATGTCCTTTAATATTTCATTTTATGAATTTTATTAATAAATTCATGTTAGTTCTTTTTTTCTTTCTCAGATTCCTGTTCTTGGCTGACAGGAGTAAAACCCAATGTGGCCTTATGCCCTTGTAACCCATATATCTAAAATTTTGACGCGATTCATCTTCAAAGACCTACCTCTTCTGTGAACACTTAATTGACCCCTAACTAGTTCCCATTAAAATACTAATACATGAAATTAATTCATAAATAAATACATAACAAAATCTGTACTTACACCTGCTCTTACACCTCTATTCTGTTCAAAAACACCTCTATTCTGTGCATCTTGTGTGGTAGTACTTAAATTGTTCTCTGCTTGATATATCGCTATGCTTGAATTTGCTCATTTGTAAGTCAGTTTTGATAAAAGCATCTGCTAAATGAATTAAAGTAACTGTAAATGTAAATCATGTGCTTCCTGATGTGCTTTTCAGCTTACTGTGTTTAAAAAGAGTGGTTCTTGGAGTTACTGTAGCCTTCCTGTTAGCTCGAACCAATCTGCCCATTGTGCTCTGACTTCACTCACCAACAAGGTGTTTCAGTCTGCAGAACTGCCACTTAGTGTTTTTTCCCCCCAGCATCATATGGTGCAAACTCTACAGACTGTTGCGTGTGAAGATCCCAGGAAATGATCAGTTTCTGAAATACTCAGACCAGCCTGTCTGCCGTGGTCATGGTTCTAATGTTTGTTGTAAACATTGACTGAAGGTCTTCACGTGTATATGCATCATTTTATGCATTGTAGCACTGCCACATGATTGAATAGTTGCATGAATGTAGTCGGTTATTGTATAGAACATAAGAATAAGGCTTGCATGTAGTACAATTTTGGGGACACTGGTATATTAAACTCATGCATGTCTCACAACACAACATTTAAAAGGGTAAAGACATGCCCTAAACTTTCTAGACTACGTATTCACATTCCTAATATCTTCATTTTCTCCTCTTTAGGGCTCCATTTAACTCACCTTCTTTCCACGCCTCCTGCTCAGTGCACCTGCCTATTGCCTAATGCTCTCCGCTGTAGACTCTCCCTTCTCTCTGCTCTTTCTTCACTCCTTCCCCGTCGTTCTTGTTCTTATTTACAGCTTTCCTCTCATTTCCCTTTGCGCTCTGATCTCCAAACAATCAACTATGTAAACGCGAGTCCTCACTACGGCAGCTCTTCATGCTGGGCCTGATTTGGCACATGCAGAATTTAAATGGCTAGTGGCTAATGGCCATGGTTGAACTCACACTGATCCTAATGGCAGAGGGTCAAAGGCATGGTGCCGTTAAGAGTGGCAGGCTCTGAAAAACTCTTTAGCTAAAAGCAGGCCAATTATCTCAACTGCTGTTGTGTGAATGGTAAGGAGGATTGTTTGTTGGCAAGGCATTATAAAAGGCCTACATCAAATATGAGACATAACTGCAGCTTTGTAAGCAATTGTGTGTTTAATACCATCATGTTTTGGCTGTGTTTTCAAGCACTTCTAGGAAAGAAAGAAAAAAGTGCAGATAAATATATGGTTTACTTAAATGACTGTGAGGTTGATGAATATGTAATGCAAATGTTGATTTATATAGAAATTAGGGATAAACGCAAAGGTTGCATGCTATGTATAAGAATTGTTTTACAAAATGGTGGGAATCAATGTGAGTACTTGCTCTGGAAGGATTTTGTACAGGATGTGGTATGATATGCCTTCTTGTGATGTGATTTGGCATTTATAACCTTACATGTAGACCAGCAGTGATGCACCAAAGTGGCCAGAACAGAAGGGCTGATGATTTGCAGTGACAGGAGATGACACAACCATAGGCGATTCAAAGTGGGCAAGGCAGACGATGCAGAAACTGAAACATTATGCAAATCAGAAGCAAAGCGATATGGCAAGTACCAGTAGGAGCTAGGCACAGTGGTACAGTTCATTTTTTACACCAAATGTGAAATATTATCTGCAAGCTATTTTTGCTTGTGGTGCAGCAGGTAGCTTCACTGGCTGCAAGGTTCTCAGTTCAATCCTGAGCTTAGGTTCCTCTCAGTGCATGTTTTTCCAATGTTCCTGTTGGTTTCCTTTATGTTCTCTGGTTTCCTCTCCCCTCCAAAAATATGCTGGTAGGTGGATTGGCTCACTAAATTGCCTCTAGGTGTGAATGTATGTGTGCATGGTGCCTGTAATGAACTGCGATTCCCTTTAGAGTGTATTCCCACCTATTACCCAGTGTTCCTGGGACTGGCTCCAGATCCAATGCAACCCTGGCCAGAATAAAGAGTTTCCTGAAGATGAATTTTTGTTTGCTGCAGCTCCTAAATCAGCCGTGCTAGCAATGGGATTGAAGTGTTTGATTTGCCCAAGCACAACGGCAGCAGTGATTTCATTGTAAATAGACTGCGGGAATCTAGCTAGCTGTGTAGTTTACATTTAAAGCTCGATGAATGCAGTTTGCAGCATTTTGCATGGGTTTTACTTCATTGTTTGTCCAACTCCCAAATGTCTCCTTAAGTACATGCACTACATAGGATATGGTGTAATGACTAGGCTAATGAATAGCCTATGTAGTGAAACGTATCCACAACAGGGGGACCCTTTAAAGTCTAAGTAGCTTAGAGTAAATAGAATAATACATAATAATATACAAAATAATACAAGTCTATTAATTAAGGAAGTACTAAGGGTTAAATTGCTCACATACACCAGGGATGAAAGCAATAAATCAACAAGATATAGATGTAGAGGATGAATTATTAAAACAGTCATATCCAGAGCTGTTTACTGTACACTATTAAATGATTATTATAATAGATGTTATTCCTATAGTGCTTTTATACATCCCAAAGACATAGAGAAAGTGTAGGTTAATAGCCAGCAGAAAAACAGCAAATATTATAGCAAGGTTATAATAATAATAATAATAATAATAATAATAATAATAATAATTTCATAGATTTATATAGCACTTTTCTAGGCACTCAAAGCACTTTACATTGTGTGGGGAAAAAATCTCCTCAACCACCTCCAGTGTGTAGCATCCACGTGGATGATACGACGGAAGCCACAGTGCCCCAGAACGCCCAACACACACCAGCTACTGGTGGAGAGGAGAGGAGAGGAGAGGAGAGCATGTAGCCAATTCAGGAATGGAGATTATTAGGGGGCAATGATAGAGAAGGGTCAATGGGGGAATTTCAGGATTTTTGATGACCACAGAGAGTAAGGATCTCGGTTTAACGTCTCATCCGAAAGATGGTGCTGTTTTTATATTATAGTGTCCCCGTCACTATACTGGGGCATTAGGCCCCCCACAAAGACTACAAGGTGAGCGCCCCCTGCTGGCCTCCCAAATACCACTTGGGAAAGGTAGTTAAAATGCCTGAGAAATACATACAGTGGTACTTGAAAGTTTGTGAATTAGATTTTTTTTCTATATGTTCTGTAGATTTTCAAGTTCTAAAAGTAGATAAAGATAACTGAATTAAACAATTTAGGAAAAAAAAAATATTATATGTCGTCATTTATTTATTGAGGAAAATGATCCAATATTACATATCTGTGAATGGCAAAAGTATTTGAATCTTTGCTTTCAGTATCTGGTGTGACCCCCTTGTGCAGCAGTAACTAAAACTAAACATTTCTGGTAACTGGTGATCAGTCCTGCACATCGGCTTGGAGGAATTTTAGCCCGTTCTTCTGTACAGAACAGTTTTAACTCTGGGATGTTGGTGGGTTTCCTCACATGAACTGCTTGCTTCAGGTCCTTCCACAACGTTTCTATTGGATTAAGGTTAGGACATTGACTTGAGATTCTTTAAATAAAACTGGGCATGCACTCACACCTTATTGTCATTCCAATGATTGAAAACCCCTGACTCTGATATCACCTTCAAATTAACTGCTAACTGATATGTAATATTGGATAATTTTCCTCAATACATAAAGTATAATATTAACCAAGTATAATATTTTTCTCCCATTTGTTTAATTGGGTTCTCATCATCTACTTTGAGGACTTGTATGAGTTTTAGGTCATATTTATGCAGAAATATAGAAAATGCTAAGGCTGCACAAACTTTCAAGCACCACTGTAGGTGTTTTGAAGATGGCAAGATGTAAATAAGGCAGTTGGAGATGGTAAGCTGGCAAAGGAAGGCATTTCCAGAGTTGAGTAGAGAGGAAGGAAGTGTGCAAGTGAGTAATCCATTTATAGAAGATCTGAGGGATTATTAATGAATCATGTATCATGTACTGATTAAATCAACATGCCTTTAATCTTGTAATTTATTACAATTCACATGGCTCAATTTGCATGAAAAATAACAAAGCTCAGAGTTAATATAAGGTTTAAATTTTGGCACCCACATCAGAATAGTTGTTGCCCTCAAAAGATGGATTATACTGGAATTTTGTGGAATCAAGCACAACAGAACCAATACTGAGCATTAGAAAAATGCACAGAATGGTATGAATAAGCAAGGCTGGGTTTGACTTCCTTCTAGCCCCGATTGTTGATTCATGCAGCCTATAAGTGACAGTCTTGTATGGTGAAACACCCGTTAGATTTGATCTACATTTGGACTGATATTTTTCAGCCTGTTTTGTTGACACATATATAGCACATCATCAGTAGTGATTTAGAATATGTGAACAAAGAGGATTGTTTATTCCAACATCTTTTTCCCCCAAAAAACCTTTGTAGGAGAAATGAATCATAGAAAGCTTGAGCATTCATTGTCCAATCAAAGTGCAATTTAAAAAAAAAAAAAATAAATAATAATAAAAAAAAAACAGATGACAGAATTATCAGATGTTTAGTTTGAATTAAATGGTTACAGCTTTTCTGTTTAAAGTGTTTGGTACTCAGAGGAAACATGGCATGAATCCAGCTGGGCTTTATTGCCTTGAACCATTAAAAAAATAAATTTGCTTTTAAATGTGCAATCTGCTTTTAAATGTGTGTAATATTTTGCCCCACATTTTTCTTATTATGCTGTAGATGAGAGCTTGTGACACAATGCATTGCTCAACCCTAATAGTTTTCTGGTCAAAATATTGATAGATATTAGATTTCAGCCTCCCATCTAATATCATGATGAGCTGTCACTGTTAACATTTCTTACCAAATGAGCCCTGATCGTACTTCTTGGCCATGTAACTCAATTAAATTTAATCTACTGGAAAGGTACAAGACACCCCTGGGAGAATTCTTGATACTGTAATTCACTATTTGCAAACTTTCCTCTTTGTGGTGAATGTAAATGTTGACTTTTATAAAATCATTAAATACACTAGCAATACCTCTGTCTCAAAGTAAAAAAGTTCTGTAGATATGAGAATTTTGCGACTCAGGGAGGCAATTTAATCAAGTTTTCACACTTGACTTCACAGTAGCGATTGTATATTTGTGAAAAAGTTTAACTTCAACAGAAGCGATGAACTTCTAAAAACAAACAAACAAACAAACAAACAAAAAGAAAAACAAAGTGAAGTCTTATTATTGAGTGTAGACTGGATTTTTGCTTAAGAGAGATGTTTTAGGTGTTCAGGAGAGTAGCTGAGTCTACTATGGCTCGGTGACAGACAGGTCTATTTGGAGAGACAGTGCATCAATCCCCTCGTGCCACTCTGTAGTCCATCATGGTGACATCTGGTATCTGCTTGGAGGTAGTCATGCATAAATACGTGCTGTCGTTTCACATTTGCAGTTTTTCCGTGTCTGGGATTCTTTATCTCTGTTTGGCGGGTATCACAAGGTCCAATAACTTGATGCAAATTTACAAATCCATTTTCATCAAGCCAAATGTTTATTGAATGGTCACTGTTCCATTTCACAGACACCACTTTCTGAAATCAACAGAATGCAATCACCTACTGCGTCTTCGCTTCTAAGCCAACTCTGATACGAGTTTAGGAATATGGAGTGATGTTAGTTGATTCGTTTGATGTTTCCATAAACGGCAGATTGTTTTTGATTGGGTTTCTGAGTTCGCGTTGGCTTGGTTATTACTGAGACCTAGTATACTGGTTAATAACTTAATAGATGAAGTAGCGTAGCCAAGTAGTTTAATATTGTTCAATAATAAACAGTGGAAATGATTGTAAACCTGTAGTCTATCATCATACATAAGTAATTGTGTGTGTGTAGTTGGGCTTAGCGGTTAGCATGTTTGCAATGCACCTCCGAGTTGGGGGTTCAAATCACACCTCTGTCCTCCCTGTGCTTTCTAGGGGTTTGCTCTGGGTACTCCTGTTTCCTCCACCAGTCCAAAGTCATGTGGTGTAGGCTGATTGGCATTTCCAAATTATCTGTAGTGTGTGAATGTGTGTGCAGTTGTGCCCTTTTCTCTCCCTTTAAGTTAATAATACTGAAAAATGCCAACCTGCAAACTGCCAACATTGTAAAAAAGCACTGACATTGGAGACTCCTTCCATAAATTCTAAATAAACCTCCTCTAAATAGAAAGCTTCACCTTATCAACTATTCTATACATTCTTTCTTTGTTAAATAATGCTTTTTAATCTGTTATTATTAGGATTAGAAAGGTTCCTGCAAACGAATTGTTACTATAGAAACTACAGTATAATGTATTCATATTAATGAGTACATGAATATAAACCTGCGATTTGAATTACAGCCAGCACTACTGTCAGATCTACTGTAAAGAAAATTAATCAACACCTTTTAACCAATCGATTTTATGAATTCGGTGCTGTGCTATTAAACTCAATGAAATTCTCATCCGCTTTGTTGACTTCACTTCCTGCCTCAGCATGTCTGATGCCTAGAATCACTCACTGCTAAACACAATTTTTTTTTGTTTCTCCTGCCCTTCAACTATGACCTACACACTGCAGGAAACCTGTGCTAGTGGACCTTCTGCCAAAGAGCACTGTCAATCCCTCTCCCACCATCACTTTGTCATTTTTCACATCCTTCTGTCATTTCTCTCGCCCACTCATGTCCCCTTATTTTTGTCTCTGGAGTGTTGGCAGATCCTCTCTCACACATGACTCAAATACCACTCGTATTACTACTCGATGAGCATTGAACATGCTCATGTTTCTGTACAATAGGTAAAAAATAAAATTTATATGAGCAAGATGCACACACTGACAACGCGATTGTGAGTGAAACAATTAGTTCCGTGACAGTTACTAGAAAAAAGATAATACGTTGATGAACAGCACATCTTCATTTATGTTTTTTTACATCATCATTCACTAAAGCGTAATATTTTTTTTTTTTATCTCATTTGATCTGAAATAGAGGCTGAAGTGGAAGAAAATAAGGCACAATATATTCACTTATACAAATGTATAATTACCTGCCATGATTTAACATTAACAATGGTTTTATAGATGCTTTTATACTGTACTTCCTTTTTGGTTGAGAAAGACAACATGAATTTGCTTCTTGGTTTGCAACAGTTATTTTCACATATGGCCTAAGAGTTAAGGTCTAATGTCCAACGTTCGCCTCACACCTCCAGGGTTGGGGGTTCAATTCCCACCATGGCCCTGTGTGTGCGGAGTTTGCATGTTCTCCGTGTGCTGCAGGGGTTTCCTCAGGTACTCCGGTTTCCTCCCCCAGTCCAAAGACATGCACGGTAGGCTGATTGGCATGTTCAAAGTGTCCGTAGTGTATGAATGGGTGTATGAATGTGTATGTGATTGTGCCCTGCGATGGATTGGCACCCTGTACAGGGTGTACCCCGCCTTGTGCCCGATGCTTCCTGGGATAGGCTCCAGGTTTCCCCGTGACCCTGAAAAGGATAAGCGGTATAGAAGATGGATGGATGGACAAAACATTCACTTCTTTCAAATGGTAACACATGCACAAACTTAACACTCTATCCACCCATCCATTTTCTGTAACGCTTATCGCTTAACGCACAGGGTCGTGGGAGAGCCTGGAGCCTATGCCAGTGAACTCGTGGCACAAGGTGGGGGACACCCTGGACGGGGTGGCAACCCACTGCGGGGCACAATCACACACACATTCACACACAAAAGACAATTTGGAAATGCCAATCAGCCTACAAAACATGTCTTTTGATTGAGGGGAGGAAACCGGAGTACTCAGAAAAAAAGACACCAGGTCTCTCTGATGGAGTCTGAACCTTACTGTGGTAGATCAAGTATCAAGTATGTATTTGCCCACACAGTATTTGTGAATATAAATAATACTTTTTAGCTGTTTATAGTTACTGTAGAATATACATAGTTATTGTAGAATGTACATGAGACAAGTTTTCCTGTTATCACTTATGCTACAGTAGCTATACACAGCTATTCTGTCGCCAGCCTCTCTTTTTTTCTCTGTCTTGAAGATAATAATATTCATTTTTTACAAATGTAGCTTGTCAGATAACTGAAAAACCTCAAAGTACAAAGTCCTCTGTCCTAAAGCCTTTCCCAGCAACAGAAGACTTAAAGGAACAGCTTTACCTTAAAGCGCTGACACTGACTGAAGTCTTCTTTCATAAATGTTAAATGTCCTTTTACAGAAAACTTCACCAGAGCAGCATCTACATAGTTTTCGTTGTTAAATCACATTTTTAATCCACTTACACTATATGTCCAAAGGTTTGTGGACACCTAACCATCACACTCATATGTGGGCCTTTCCCAAAACTGTTCCCCAAAACTAGTCCAAACTAGTCCTGTTCCAGCATCTCCTTGTACACAAAGTGAGATCCATAAAGACATGGCTCCTGTGGCTGAATGGAGAAATCCCCAGAGCTACACTCCTAAATCTAATGGAAAGCTTTCTCAGAAGAGTGGAGATTATTCTAACAGCAAAGGGGGGCTGTGTGATGGTCAGGTGTCCACAAACTTTTGGCCATATTGTGCATCTTTATGCATTTAATTATGTGGAGAGTCAAGCATACAAGTCCCTGTGAATAAATTGTGATTACAGAAACAATAATATAATAGAACAAGCACTTAACTCTAAACATGTGAGTTGAATTAGAAAAAAATTATCAACACCTTCTGACCAATCAGATTAGACAATTCAGCAGTGCTCTGGTATAATTGACAGTCATTCATTTATAAAGTTGTGTCTAAATGTTCAAAAGCATAAGATAATGCATGTGAATTTTTACTTATAGATCAGCTTGGAGATGCTTACTGTGTCATGAATATTTATTTATTTATTTATTTATTTATTTATTTGCCCTTGCCTGTTATTGGTAAATGTGTGATGTGTGTTAGAAAAGATCTACAACATCTCTAATCTATGCTACAGAATGTACATCAGTGCAAATAAGCTCTATCATTCATAGATTAAAATAGCATTGTTTATCCCAATTAATTAATTGCTAATTGTTAAATCTGTGCAATATGGCAGGAAGATGGTTTTCTGGTGCAGGTTAAAAGGTTAATAATGCTGAACAACCTGGTCATGTTCCAGTCACCACCTGTCCCGAGGTCAAATACCCACAATGCTCTGCAGCTTCAAAATGGCCACATGGTTGTATTGCCTTTTTTTCATATTGCCACCATTTTGTTGAGTCACAACCTGGCCAGACAGCCTGTTCAAGAAAATCATTAGCACAAAGAAAATAGATAAAAGCTTATAAGAATGATCCAGTTATAGGCTGCAATTTGGGAACATTCACTGTGTCAGTGGCATTTTCTATTCTTTTTTACAATAATCCGTACATACTAAACAATTTTAATGCATTTTGAACAGCTTGTGATGCATGTAATAGCAACTGTAATTATATTACACTCTCTCAGATTGTGACTACTGCATATTTACAAGTTTTAACATTGTGCATTAAGCTGGATTGGCTTATGTAGCCATTTCTCTGTGGTTTAATGCAGTTAAAGCCGGACATTTTTATCAGTAATGAGCGCTCTGGCCTAAGTGGATTGTTCTTTTTAATCCTAATGTCACCACTGCGCTACAAGGTTGACTTCACAAACCGGATTGACTCAGCTGATCTCTGAAAATCCTGCGGAACTACACAGCCGTCTTCAGCATGTTAGCT
The DNA here is from genome assembly GCF_023375685.1 of Ictalurus furcatus. Taxonomy (NCBI): domain Eukaryota; kingdom Metazoa; phylum Chordata; class Actinopteri; order Siluriformes; family Ictaluridae; genus Ictalurus; species Ictalurus furcatus. Next base: position 5,743,624 of record NC_071258.1, read on the forward strand.
GGAGCTGACATTAATATAGTATAATATTAATGCACATTACCTAAGACAAGGATAGTGAAGAGAAACATTTCACAGACCTCTGCACACTTGAACACACCCTTTAATAAGCTTTCCTGACCAGTGTGATCATTACTGCTGTAAGGCACAGATCCAAGTTTTCGCTGCACTACGAAGACCCGGATAATGTTCTGGATGAGGTGGGTTAGAATATGGAATATCAATAAAAGGGAAAATTCAAAACTGTGAAGAACAATGGGTCTTTCGTGCAGGAGCTGTACAGATTACACAGGTGGCTTCAACATTTGCTGATGCATAGTTTAAAAAAAAAAAATCAGAGCAGTAAAAATTTCCAAGGAGTAAATCCGCTGATTTGCTTTATTGCAATGTGGCAGCAGAAGCTAATGGCATTCTCTATTGTCTAGCAACTTCTACACAGCAACATTACTAGTGTCGAATTTATATCTGCTCTGAGAAGTGTTAAATTAATGGTTGAATGTCCTTTCACCATGAAATAATGCAGTACTGAAACAATTCTTAGTGCTGAATTAACACATACTGTGCTTAATTATCTCTTACCATGTACAAATAACATTAAAATCGTACAGTGCTGAATTACTTTTACTGTGATATAGCACCTTCTGTGTTGAATTAATGCTTACAGTAAATCAGTGGGATGTCCAGGTCTTTTAAACATTTGGGGCCATATTCAGAGTTGGCGATTTAAGTTTATAATTGAGAAGCAAGCATTAAAATAAAAATCTAAACAAAGTCTACATATATTGCATGAATAGTCCTAGTTGTAAGTATCACATTAATTACTGCAAATATGGTTTAATTTGACAATATGAATTACATTCTCATTGTTTGGTAGCTTATAAATTTAACTTGATCAAGCACATCCTGTTTTTTTTTTTTTTTAATTGAAAAACTTTATTTTTTTTTAAATATTGCGTGTTAAGAGTGAATTGTGCATGCAGCTTGGATTTAATACCATTTCATGGTCAAGCTAATATTGTGCAAGCTTAAGTCCAAGGTCACAAAATGGCAGCTCCACATCATGCCAGCCATGTGGCCATGACTCTGCGGAAAATGTACACCTACAGTGCTGGATTATGTTGAATAAATACTATATCTACAGCAGTGATTTACCTATTGATCTGGTGTGTTCAATTAACACCAAGTGTTGCATTAACAGAGGCAACAACATCTCCAGTTTAGTGGTAGCTTTTACGATTTTTGAGCACTCGCAAGAGCCATATGGGAGACACAATAAAACTACGATTTCCTGCATTATCAGCTAAAGTTGGGAAATTAAAATACTCCCAGCCAATAAACCCATTCACTGAAAGAGAATGGATGTTGGAGGTGAAAGACATGGTTACGTTTGCTCTATGCAATTTATGTTAACATACAGTAGATGGCCATTTAGGTCAGTATTGAACATGAAGTCAGGACAGTGGCATCTTTGGTTGGTTAAAAAAACAATGAATGAGGCAGTAATTAAGTATTGTAGCGGTCGCACTGAACTTTTGTCTTGCTATTGTCTTCTTGTTCCTTGGCAAACATTTTGGGGGAAAAGTAGCTTGTGAGCATTTTGCATTTCTTTATCAAAAGGCAGGTCCTTTAATAATAAATATGCAGACTGGATGTGTCATCATAGCTTTCTATGTAATTGAGCTTTTTTAGTCAATAGAATTTTTTAATCATTTATAAAATGAAGTTAACACAAAGCCAGCCCATCCAAGAGCATACATCTATTTCTTTTCTCTGCTTGCCAGAATTTATTTGTGAGCACCGTTGGCATGTCTGCTTTAATTCTTAATCTAAAACTTGTTGTACCTGCTGTAATCTAAAACTGTTGTTCCTGCTGTAACTTTTACTGTTGAATTAACACCTACAGCGTTTTTACATTTTCACTCATTTCAATGTCCAGATTAACACAAATGAAAACTCTAAGAAATACTAAATTAAACTTTGTGTATTGGATTAATGCTGTCCGGACAAAGGAGGTTCTCTCTCTTTTTTTTTTTCCTCTCCCACTTTTCACCATAAATTCGTCCTTTCATCGCTCTTCATTCGTTTGTTAGTTCCACAGTACTCGCTGCCAGGCAGCTTGAGATAGCTCCAAATTTTATAACCCTCTGATTCATGCTCCAACACTAAATCAAGTGGAAGCCTGGACTTCCAAAAAAAAAAAAAAACAAAAAAAAAAAAACCAAAAACAAGATGCCCCAGTTATTTGAGCCTTCATAAAAGTTCTGCTGCTTTTATCATCATTAAAAAGAGTAGCCCAAACTTTATCCCATATCCTTTCCATATAAAATTGGTTTTAATCTAGTAGCTTCATAATACAGTTATTAAACCTCTAATGCACCATGTAGGAAATTATTATTGGTTTCATTATCTTCCATATCAATTTACACATTCGGCTAATAACTGTGAATAACCCTCCGAATGCCTGCCCAGCTTAATATGCACAGAGTAATTATGAATGACTTTTTGCTAGTCCCCAGGTCTAATGAAAAGTTGCACTCTAAATGGACTAAAGGCTTAATTTTGCATTCTTTCTATTAGGGCTGAAGAGAGTTATTTTACACGTCACCGGGAACACTGGGCAGTGAACAGAGCCAGGTAGCCCTTGTGTTTGTGCCAGGGAAAGAGAGAGAGAGAGATCTGTGTTGTGGGCCAGTGTCTCATTGCTCTCTGTAATTCAGCTCTTGATGTATTCCCTGTGAAAGGGCCCTCATGAATTTTTCATCCAGGATGCAGTGGTGCATGCTGGGGGTTGATGTCAGTGCGAGTGCTGATGTGACTCGGCTAAGCAAGCTTTATATGTTAATCACTGCGATTGATCGACACACTGAATCACGGTCACTAAAATTTCAGAAAACTGCAGACTTGAGACTCTTTCTGTATGCTTTCTCCAATTGTACATTCGATCTAAGTGTTAACATGCTGCTGATTTCCTACTGCACGATCATAAATATTGCATATAATTGGCTTCATGCCAGATCTCAGGACTCTCACTTGCACAGTCATCAGTCTCTCTTCAAATCCTTTCTATTCTTTATCGCTTCAAACACATTTAGAGGCATAAAGACACACATACACTCACTCACTCTCTCACATCCTTCATCAATCAGGTGTATGATGATAGGCACTGAGCTGTTAGCATGGTGAGCCCGGAGAGATTGAAGGCATGCTTGTGTCACTGCAATGATTAGATCACTATGGGGGTTTGACACAATCACCCTTACACTTGGCAAATACAAACACAGCCTTGAGCCTTTTGTGACAGGGAAACCATCACACAATAAGCACAACAAATTATACAATTTTACACCACAGCACTGTTGAATTCTTGTGTCTGATTGGTCAAAAGGTTAATTTTCTATAACAGTAGCTCTGTCAGCTGCAAAAATGTTCTATCATGTTAATATTTATATAGTAACAACTAAAACAGGGACTTCTGTGGTGGATGATAAACATATACAGATTTTAATGTGTGCAATTGTTGATATGGTAAAGTTTTCTGAGGGTTTATGTTTTAAATTACTTTTTGTAAGGAGTCTCTATTGTCACTGCTTTATAACAGTCAGGGGTAAACCTGTTCCTTTAAGATTTCTGACATGGGACCATCTGTAGTTGTTTGTAGTTGTTGGATAATAGGGGAGAGCTGATTGGTGGGTGGGAATTGGAAGGTGACCAAATTGGGGAGAAATTGAGGAAGACTGTTCCAATGGCTTTACAAATGATGATTATTATGGCACTTTGTGTAATGAAAAATGAGGCAAAGGCAATTTCATGTAAGGGTGTACACTTGTGTAGGGGCTATTCCACAAATTATGGTTCCTGTGTCTTGAGTCAACACCCAGACATTATCATCAAAGGCAAATCAATATTTGGTCCTATCCCAGGACTACAGGGTGTGAGGCAGGGACACGCCCTGGATGTGAGGATGCCAGCCGATTGCATGGCACCATGCAGACAAAATTCACACCTAGAGGTAATTTAGAGTGGCAATTCTACCTACAAGCATTTGTTGTGAGGTGAAACCAAAGAATCCAGATGAAACCCACACAGACAGGGGAAAGAACATGGGAAATGCCACACAGGCAGTAGCCAGAGCTATGAGGTGGAAAAACTATTGGCTGTGCCACTGTGCCGTCATGCTTTAGACATATTTCCAGTAAATACACACACACACACACACATATATATATATATATATATATATATATATATATATATATATATATATATATATTACTGTGCAAAAGTTTTAGGCACCCTATTTTTTTTTGTACAAACTTTGTTATAGATTTTTTTATTTTATGACTTCTACATTATCAAGTCAGTACAAAAGATATTTTAGATTCCCAAACATTAGTTTTCTAGCACAAAACTAAATGTTACAGGAAAATGTTTGTATGTCATTAAAGAAAGCAGCATTTTACTTAAGAGACCACTTTTCAGATAAAAAAAAAAAAAAAAATGAAGGCTGTGGCTGGTTCTGCAAGATGCTCAATAAAACTTACCAGTTAGTTTCTTTATAAAACTGCACAAATTGTACTGGAGACTAATACTTTTTTTTTTTTTTGGTCAGACCACATATTGACTTAGTTTCATTTACTGCTGTTTACGGTATTTTTTTTTTTAATGTAACATTTAATTTCATTACTTTGAAGGCATCTTTTCTCTACAGCATTTCTTTGCATGTGCCTAAAACACAGTATTCCTGTTTTGATATACAGTTGCACAGTACTGTATATCAAAACTGAAATAGTCTACAGAGGCATATGTGTAATAACAACAGTTACATTTACAGCTAGCATCAGTATTCTAGTCAGCTTTCTTCATAAAACACCTCAGCAATCAATGTGATGAGGGTTTGAATCACTAATGGCACAGGTTGTTTGTGTGTTAAGGATTAGGAAAGGGAATTAAATGAGTTTACACAGGGGAACAGATGTTCCTCTGAAGGCTATTTGACATTTTTTTTACTATCTGTATTTAGTTTCCTTTATATTAACCACATAATACAAGCTACTTTACCAACTTTACCAATCAGCAATGTTTTATAAAACAATCATATAACCAAAATTGGTGTAATCCTCACCAGCATGAACCAGCATGGCAGAATGATTTTTTTTTAAAGTACAACATCTGGAAACCAGTCAGGTTTACATTGCCCTTCTTGCTATTCACCGCTAAATATTCACTGCTAAATATTCATAGGAAACTATGAAACTGGGCAAATCTGATTATCTGTCTAAATGACATCAGTCAAAGTTTATGTGTTTGAATTGATCTTCTCCGAAAAGGAATTTCGCAGTGACTGCCCCATAAATGGTGATGTACCTTTCCCTCAGATAATACCTCTTTAATTTAACACACCTTTGTTCTGTGATTTTAAATACGATAAAAAGGAAGGCGTGCTAAAATACTTTTTGCTTCAATTCAGACAAGAGATCTGACAAACACGAAATCTCATCCACTACAGCCATAAACCTTTTTGAAAAGAACTGACCATTCTCCATTTGATCCAGACTTCTGAGGATTTGTGCATCCTCACGCCTCTCTCCATTTAGCTGAGGTCTCCTCTGTCCATTTTTCAACACGTGGAAATCAATTTCAATGTTCCCTGAGATGAACAACAATGAGTCCTCCTTGTCACATTTCACCCAGCTTTTCTCTTTCACGTTATAGGCAAGAGATAGGGGACCTCAAATTAGACAGCGAGAGAAACAAAGATTTTGTAAGTGGAAATCTTTCACCAGGGATTCAATGCGTGTTTTAGAGACTATTTTTATTCATTTATTATTCATTCATTCATCTTCAGTGAGCACTTTATTCTGGTCTGGACCCCCTGGATCCACTGTGTGTGTGTGTGTATATATATATATATATATATATATATATATATATATATATATATATATATATATATATATATATATATATATATATATGTACACACACACACACACACACACACACATACACCAGTACTGTGAATGCATGTGTATTTCATTAATATTTAAACAAACATCAGTTAACTGTTAACTTCCTCTGGTACTTTGTTCAAATTAGGGTTACTTATGATTCATTAATGCTGATGTTCATGATTTGTTAATGGTAGCTAATGCAGTAAATAAAGTTATTTAAAGGAACCTTAACATAAAGTGCCACCCAAATAGCATTCCAAGTAACAATTACTCATTTATTTATTTATTTATTTATTTATTTATTTGTCTACCATTATATGGTCAGTAGGCATTTATGTGTATAATGATGATGTCACAGGCCTTTATTCAGGGTTTTTCTCGAGGCATTTGTGAAGATCCTTTACTAGCATGTCATATACTGTACCTCACACAAACCGTATAAACAGCTATTTAAATGGTACATGTGCAAATAAGGACCAGAGTTAAACCTGTTAATTGTAAAATTTATGAGATTTTTTTTTATTATTATTAGATTTTTTTAAGAACCTTAGGAAAATTCAAAAGTAATGACTGTAAAGAAGCACTGTTAGATTTAATACATTTGGGACATTTGTTAAAAAAAAAAAAAAAAAAAAAAAAAAAGAAAACACTTTGATTTTCTTGAACAGTAACTTACTATCTTTTTTTCAGTGAGATGTGCTTTATGTTCCTGCTCCTGGAGAATTGTGGGAAGGAGCTATTCTTCTTTATTTATTTATACATTATTGATTTGCTCAAAACTTTTCCCTGAAACACTTTCCTTACTTTAATGCCTATGCAATATGCATGTGTGCGTGTTTGAACTGAGAAAGTTCATTACACTAAAGCCGGCACTGTTAAAATTCTCCTGTAGTTCACAAAATGAAAATTAACTGCAGGCTTTATGATCACACCTGACTCTGCAGCATATACAGACCCAAGGGCCTCAGAATATTGTGTTATTAGTATATTAGTATTATAAGATTGTGTCTGGGTGAAAAGCAGATTTTTGTGGCTTAAAGGTGTTAAAAGTGGTTTAAACCTGATGTCGGGTATACAAAATCTTATCATGCTGTGGCTAATTCACCAATTTTAACAGATAAGTGAAAAGAGAGCAGTAAGGTCTTAAGGTACAGTATACCTCATTGAACTTAGATTAAAATTAGACTTTGTAGCAATGTTTAAAAAACATATATGACAAGATCATTGAACTTGATATGTTTTATATTTTCATATAATGAAAATGTTTTAATGATTTAAAATAACATCAATAGGTTTAATTTTTTTTCTAAAACAAAATGGAGGCTGCGACCTCCAAGTGGAACAAGGGTCTAGTGTTTCACCCAAGTTCCTTTATCAGTGATTTTAGTACATCTCTGAGGTATTCATCCATCCATCTTCTATACCACTTATCCTTCCTTCAGGGTCACGGGGAAACCTGGAGCCTATCCCGGGGAGCATCGAGCACAAGGCGGGGTACACCCTGGACAGGGTGCCTCTCTGAGGTATTAATAGTACATTATGCAAGCTTAAATTTATTAAATATTCTTTAGCTAGATCTCTAAGGGGACCCTTGAAGATTTTATCTTGAACTCTACGACTGAGTGCGGAATCTGAAAGGATTCCAAAGAACTCTTTACCCCCACTTCAAAGGCTCTTTTTTTTTTAATCTCATTTACAGTCCTCTTTGAAAGTATTGGAACAGCAAGGCCAATTCTATTGTTTTAGCTATACATGGAAGACATTTGGGTTTGAAATCAAAAATAATATGAGATGACAGATCAGAATTTCAGCTTTCTTTTCCTTATATTTACTTAGAGCATGGTACCTTTTGTTTGAACCCACCCATTTTTTTCAAGTGATCAAATATATTGGAACATGTAACTGATAGGTGTCACTGATAGGTGTCTGCCACCAAAGATGCCAGGTTTTAAGAGCCAGCTGAAGAACGCATAGGAATTTGATTCAAATGGACTAAACACTGCATATCTGAGAAAAATAAAGTTTCCATCTAGCCTTTGCTATGGGTTCTTCAGCTGGTCTCCTTGAAAAAGTAGAACTTATCTAGAAACCTAAGAAGTCTTAACGACCCCCCCCCAAAAAAAAAACACTATGAAGAAACTTTATTAAGAGTCAAATTCAAGTAAGCACAGGTAAATCGGCCACCTGTTATTCCAGGAACAATATTGGTTGGCTGTAACAGAATCTTCTAGTATTGTGTTTGTATTCCATTTATTGACCTAGGTCAATGGTCACCAACCCGGTTCCTGGACATCTACCTTCCTGCAGGTTTCATCTTCATCCAAAGTCTAACACACCTGTTTTAGTTGATCAAGAACTTCTTAAGGCAATGATTAGATGGTCAGGTGGGCACGATTATGGTTGGAGCTATATGATCTATTGTTTTAAAATTTGACCAGCAAACATTCAGGGATGAAGGTTATGTACTAAAATATGTATAAGGTCACAATATTATTGCTGGTATGTTTTTTTCCAACATACCAGATTTGAATTATTTACATTATGTACAATCCTTCTATTGTATTGTGCTACACTGAGTGAGATTGTTCATTGCAAACATACTGTAGACTATCTCAGTCTGCTGATGATGCATTGTTCATGCTCAAGTTTTGAAATTTGTTTCTTTCTGATGCTAAATGAGCCATTCACTCCGATTATTGAGACACTCAGTGATAGTGCAGCCTGAGAGACTTTTTCGTCCTCATTTCTTTTTTTGACATTTCAAAACAATACAAGTGCTGTCAGACAGACAGACACACACACACACACACACACACACACACGTCACACTCATCAATGTCAGAGAGATTGCAGAAACCGTCAGAGCTTGAACACAGTAAACGCTCCGAGCTGATTTGAATGCATTTGGAAATAACGGAGGCCTGATGTGAGAGATTATGAGAACTCAAACACAAATGATGGCTTCTGCAAACTGATCTAAGCTACTTGTGCATGGTACCTGAAGTGTGAATGTCTGTTCTAATAATAGCTTCATACCAATCAGATACAGCTCTCTCTCTCTCTCTTTGGTGATAGTATGGTCATTACTTCATTACTGCAGATAGATTTTCTGCCCATCTAAAGTTCCCTTTCAAAGGGAACTCACCGTTGCTTGAGCTTCACGTGGAGGGAAGCGCCCTCGCACGTGACCTGCATCTGAAGCTTGTGTAACATCGTGTCTATTTATAGGCCTACTGTGATCAGGTGGCGTGGCAATTAAGCACATCATGTGATAGAAAATGGCACCCCTGACCCAGGCCATCAGCCTCATTATCTTGAGTGAGCATGTCAGTCGTTTGTGTGAACATTTGCAAAAGATTCTTCACTTCCTCTCTAACTTTTCAAAAAGAAAGAAAAACTCTTTACTTTTCTTTTCCTTTAAAAAAGAAAAAGAGAAAAGTATGAGTGAGAGAGAATTCAGGAAGTGTGTCATGACTTGCTCCTGTTTCATCCCGGGGGTGGGGGGGACACACTCTCTGTGTGAAGTGTCTGGAGGTGGAGCATCCCTCGAGAGGTCTGACAATCAGGCAGCTCCGATCTTGGCTCACTCTCTTCTTGGCCGAAGGGAGTTCGGTTTCAGAGCCTCGCAGAAGGTCCTGGTGATCTCGTATAGATCTGGAAGAGGGGCTGGAGATATAGCACTGCTCTATCTCTTGTTCTGTTTTCCAGGTCTGGCTCTCTGCCGGATTTTGGAACTCACATAGTGACTCCTCCTTCCATTACGGAAAGCCAAAACACCCTCTCTGACTCTGAGGAGCCAGAAGGGTGTGCCATTGCACCAAAAACAGAGAGCAGCTCTCAAGCATATAAAGAGCTGCTTGATGTAATTACTATGGCAGTTGAAAAACTTAATCTAGATTGGCCTGGGGAAAAGGAAATGGCTCCTAGTAGGCTAGTCAAGCACTTTCTCCTCAATGAATATAACTCTCCCTCACACCACAGAAAACTCCCCTTTTTTCCAGAAGTGCATGATGAAACATCGTGCTTCTTGGGAAAACTATACACTAGCCGTATTTATAACCCCGCGATGTCGGATTATTTGGCCATTGTGGGGAATGAACAGCATGGCTATTTATCTATGCCAAAGGTGGAGGAGGAGCTTGCAAGCTACTTCTCTCCACTGATGGCAGGTAATTTAGGAGGGTCCAGCTTTGCCATCCAAGCCATGTAAGGCCATGTAGCGGGTCTTGCTTGCGGGTCATTGCACCGTGGAGATCCAGGGGGACCGGGGTGCTAATAGGCCTGATCTGAGAAGTATCATAAAGGTCAACCAGAGAAAGAAGGAGCGGGCCTGATGGGCCACAGAGAGACCTATCAGGGGACATGAGGTTGTTAGGGCAGTTAGCCCCCTGTATTACTGTAGGCCCTCCCCTAGCCAAGGCCATCCCAAGTTTTCAGTCTTCTCTGGTCAGAGAGCTGTCACAGGGCAATGAAAATCTACATGGCAACTACTGCCAAATGTGTCTCCATGGGTTCTGTTCATCATAGAAAAGGGTTACTGGTCCAATTCAGACCTTGTCCCCCCCGGTGCAGAGGTGTGCTCACCACAGTAGTCAGCAAAGAGCAGAGCCTGATGTTAGAGCAGGAAGTAAGATCCCTCTTGGACAGAGGGGCCATAGAACATGTACCGCATTCCCTGAAGAAGGGAGGTTATTACAGCCATTATTTCCTGGTCTGCAAAAAAGACGGGAGTATGAAACCAATTTTAGATATACAGGTTCAAGATGCTGACGCTCAAATTTATCGTTACACATATTTAGTTCGAGGACTGGTTTGTGACAATAGATCTAAAAGACATATATATCCACATAGAAATATCGCCCAGTCACAGGAAGCTCCTGAAGTTCACGTTTGGAGGCAACATGTACCAATATCAGGTTCTTCCCTTCACAGCTAGATTTATCTCCTCACACCTTCACAAAGTGCATGGTTGCTGCTCTGGCTCCATGTACTTAAGTACATGGATGACTGGTTAATTCTAGTATGATCCAGGGAACTAGTGATTCAACACTGAGATGTTGTTCTCGCCCACATGAGGAGTTTGGGGCTCAAGTCGAACCTCAAGAAAAGTATGCTTTCTCCTGTGCAGCGGTCAACTTTTCTAGGGGTAATATGGGATTCTACTACAATGAGGGTAGTTCTATCCCCAACACGCATTGGGTCAGTCCTATCAACATTAAGCAAGATAAAGCTTGGTCTGGGCATCCCCTCCAGTCTCTACAAGAGACTCTGGTGGCTGAAAAGTCAGGGGTTTCAACCGAGGACAAAAACCCTGGGAGTAATCAGTGGCATAAGACGATGCCTATGTGCTCTGAGAATTTTCTATTTTCTGTGATAATGAGTATCTCATTATCACAAGACAGTAATGACAGACACCTCCCTCATGGACTGGGGCATGGTCTTAGATGGTTGTCCAACTCATGGTCTCTGGAGTGGCCTTCATCTGGAGTGGCATATAAATTGCCTAGAAATGCGAGCCATATTTCTAGCACTGAAATTCTTTCTTCTTCAATTTAGAGGTCACCATCTGTTAGTTGTGACGGACAATACAGCAGTGGGCTCAAATATCAACCACCAGGGAGGGTTATGTTCAAGCTCCCTGTTCAGGCAGGCGCAACTAATTCTCCTCTGGGCAGAAGGAAAGTTTTTGTCAGTGAGAGCAATGTACAATCCAGGCAACCGGAATGTGGGGGTAAACAACCTCTCAAGGCAGGGGCTGAGGCCCGGGGATTGGAGGCTCCATCCACAAGTGGTAGAGTCCATATGGTGGAGGTTCGGCCAAGCAGAAGCGGATCTCTTCACCTCCAAGGAGACAACACACTGCCTGCTGTGGTTTGCCCTCACTCCTCCCGCACCATTGGTGCTAGACGCCATGGTGCACATGTGGCCGAAGTCACGTCTGTATGCTTTTCCCCAGATTGCTCTGCTCCCACAAGTTCTAGCGAGAGTTCGCCAAGACCGTCTACATCTGCTGCTAGTAGCACCTTATTGGCCAGCTCAAATATGGTTCTCAGAGATAATATCCCTGCTAGATGACACTCCTTGGGAGATTCCCCTTCACAAGGATCTACTGTCTCAAGCCGGAGGGCTGATTTATCACCCTCGGCCAGAACTGATGGTCTGGCCCCTGAGGGGCACAAGCTCATAGATTCTGGTCTCTCAACTGGGGTTGTAGAGACCATGCTGAATGCTAGAGCACCATCCATAAGGAAATTGTATGCGCTCAAGTGGTGACTTTTGTCTCATAGTGTGAGGAACATCAGCTAGACCCAGTAAACTGCACAATAGCTACAGTCCTGGAGTTCTTACAAGGCCGTTTCTAAGCAGGGTTGGCGCCTTCTCCAATCAGGGTCTGTGTGGCTGCCATTTTGGCCAGCCATGCACCTATTGATGGAGCCTCTGTGGGGCACCATCCTCTAACATCAAGGTTTATGCATGGTATCAGGTGGCTGAGGTTCATCTGCAGACCACACATACCTTCCTGGGACCTTTCTGTGGTCCTGGAAGGTCTGTCAGGTGCCCCATTTGAGCCCTTAGAGTCAGCCTCAGACAAGCTTCTGACTCTAAAGGTAGTTCTTCTGTTGGCCCCGATATCTCTCAAGCGAGTAGGAGGTCTACAAGCTCTCTCTGTTGCCCCTTCTTACCTTGATTGTGCCCCCGGCTTAGCCAAGGCCTTCCTATAGCCTAGGCTGGTTTATATTCCTAAAGTGCCTATGTCTGCTGCCCAGCCGGTAATGATGCAGGCCTTCTGCCCTCCTCCGCGACCAAGAGAAATTACACCTACTGTGTCCAGTAAGGGCTCTCTGTACTTGTGTCCCCTTTTCCGGCCAATGGAATAAGTTGGTGTAGTTTCTGGTCTGCTTTGGCGGCAACAGTAGCGGTGATGCTGTGTCAAAGCAGCACATCTCTCATTGGATAGTGGAAGCAATCTCTATCGCTTATGAGGTGTGTGGTCTCGCTACACCTCTGGGCATAAAGGCTCATTCCATTAGGGGGTCACCTTCTCGAAGGTTTTGTCTGCACACATACATTCAATGTTACAGCCTGGCTATACACTCCATCCCGGGCTCGAGTGTCTTGCAGTGACCCTGGGGCTCAGATCTTTTGAACATCTTTTGCCATTCCCTCAGTATGACAGAGTGGGTATTTTCATTCCCACAGCATGAAGCTCATGCAATGCTGAGTTCCCTTAGAAAGGGAACGTCTGGGTTATTCACGTAACCCCCCATGTAATGCTGTTCCCTGAGAAGGGAATGAGACATTACGTAGCTTTGTCATACTGGGGTGTGCCTGTGAATTGCTTCTTCGCTTCAGATAATAGATGCTGATAGCGTGGTTCACAGGTGTCATTTTATATCACGCGACACACTTACTTGCCACGTCACCTGATCACGGCGGGCATATAAATAGGCATGATGTTTCAAGCGTGAGGGCATTTTTCCACAGGGTGAAGCACACGCAATGTCTCATTCCCTTCTCAGGGAACAGGGTTACATACCCATGCATTTTTTTTCACCCAAGTCATTCTTCTCACAGCTCACAAGGCCTGATGATGCTCTGTGTGCCTCTGACAACAGTCTGGAGGACTCCAGCTCAGAGAGGTAGATATAATTTAAGACATCCTGACATCTGAGATGTGGCTGAGATAAAATCAGCACGGCATTAATCTGATTCTCTATCAGATGAAGATTTGCTCTGGGGTAGCAAAGAGCACTCATGTCTCCAGCAATGCATTTTCCATGTTTCTGTGCATGTTAGTGGAAGTCAAGTCTCTACTAAATGGAAAGATACAACTAGTGCTACTCTGGACCTTTCTTTTGCTGTAAAACATGCTTGCTCTGAGCTGGCTCATGACTGGCATGGAAGCTGGAAAATGCTAAATCAATCAAATATATCAACAAAGCAAAAAACATCACAGAACAGAAAATCGAACTAGCACACAGGAATGTTGGAATTCAAACAGCAAGCGAACAAGCAAGCATAAATAAAGCTAGTAAGCACGCAAACAAACAAACAAACAAATAAAAATACAATTAAAGCAAATGTTACTAAAATAAAAAACACAACAAATGAAATTTTGAAATATTAAAGAAATATTAAATGCAAGAACGAATAAATAAATAAGTAAATAAAGAACTTATAATAGCAAATAAAACAAACAAATAAATAAATACATAAATAAATAAGCAAGCAAGCAGTGGTTAAAAATAAAATAAAACAAATAAACAAACAAAACAAACAAACAAACAAAAAAAAACACAACCAAATCAAAATAGCCCAGAGGACTTTTTGCAATATATATATATAAAAAAATAATAAACAATCTACAGTATCAATAAAATAAAATCAAAGAAACAAAAAATAAAATGTGAAACTACATTAACAGTAGATATACAGATAGATAGATAGATAGATAGATAGATAGATAGATAGATAGATAGATAGATAACAACAAAAAACAGAGCAAATAAAAAAAATAAAAACAACAACATCCATAAAAGCACATCAATAACAGAAAAGACAAAAACACAACACCAAGTCTGGAAACATAACCGTATCAAAAAGACAACAGGAATTTCAATACACAGCAAAAATGCAACAGCAATTTCCCAAAACACAACAAACCCAAAACACAAGTGCATATTAACAACGCAGCAGTAAATCTGAAACCACAGCCACAGTATGAGTAGTCAAATCAGACAAGGCAGTTAGTGAATGAACCTCGGAAACATGTCACTGATTAGCTACAGCCGTGCATCAGTCTGAGCGAGTGTGGAAAACACAAATACACAAATAGCATTCTGTTAATGATGGCAATCGATTCAGCACTTCTCATTAAGGTGTGGTATATATTGTGTGGTCTTGTTCTTTTGTAAACTCGAAAAATACAAAGTAAACAAAACCATCAATAAATAATTCATCGCATTTCTGTGCAATCGATTTTGCCCAGTCAAAGTGTGTATCAGCACACACACACTAACATAGCCATGTTCTCTCTTGATCAGCGCAGTATGAAAAACATGGTTAGTTGTTGTTTGTTATTGAAAATTTCTCTCACCTATTTTATTCTGAATATTTCATACTTGGGGAAAGGTGCGTGAGTGCTTGTTTTTGGAGGCCGCTCACAATATATGAAAATGTGCATAATGTGTACATACTGTAGCTTTAAGAAATGTTTTCTTGGTTTGAGGGCAGACAAATATTTCTAGAAGAGTCTGTGAGCAATTGGGGGGGGGGGGGGCATATTCTTGAATATGAATTTCTTTTCTGTATTAATTTTTCATTTGGATGAGACTTATTTATTTTTGGCACACAAGGGCTTTGTATCAGACATGTGATGAAAGAGTATGGCATTATGACCAGTGTTTCTCAGAAAGTGTAATTTTCTCAACAAGTGTCAAGACAAATAACATGTTCACAGTGGTGCTTGAAAGTTTGTGAACCCTTTAGAATTTTTCTACATTTCTGCATAAATATGACCTAAATAAGATTTTCACACAAATCCTAAAAGTAGATAAAGAGATTCCAATTAAACAAAAATATTATACTTGGTCATCTAATTATTGAGGAAAATGATCTAAAGTAGAGTTGGGAAATCACTGTGGTATAACAGGAATAAAACACTTCAGGCTGCTGTTGTAGGAAAATCAGCGATAGTTAATGACAGTTTTCCTATAACAGCACACCCTGTCAGGTTCTATTCCTTACATTTGACATTTAACACTGTGCATTAGGTAAAATTAGTCTTTGGTTCAGGATTAGGTCACTAACAATTAAGTGGGTTTGACATTTGAATGATTCCCAGCCATGTTAATGATGCTCCACCCCAGGATCTTAAGTGGCCAGTATAGTGTCTATAAAATGACTGACACACATCCAAACACAAACAAGCATTCCAGGCCCGAAGCCAATTATTCAAAAGTTTTATTCAGCAACTAAATAGATTGTTGCTATGGCCATTTCTTAACATATTGCTTTTTTAATCATCTTCCAGGTTATTTGTACAAGTAAGGAGTTAAAAATAAATCGACTACTGCACCTTACATTAATCATACAGGTCCACCACTAACCAGGAGCTTCCTCAGTCTTCTCCCGAAGTGTCTGAGAAAATCCATTCTCCCTGAAATGTCAACAATTTCAATCACAGCAGAAGACCTATGAAACCTAATGTGTCCTTTTCCTCTAGTGTGAGTTGTTTAAAGTAAAGCCTACTCCGTGTTCTTTGTCTCTTTGAACATAGCCGAGGCGCAAGAATCCCAATACTGTGGATCAATACTGAAGGATACACTCTAAACCTCATCACGTGCAAGAAGGGTTTCTTAGGTAGTCTTAAGCAATGACCTTGAGAGAATATTGAGGTTTTGCAGAAGCCGATGTTTGCACAACATTGCCTGTTTATTACCTTGTGTGGCTTTAAAATGGTGAAAGACATTTCATATTGAAGGTTGACATTCTTAGTGGAATGTAGCAGAAAGCACATACACATATTCTCTGTCAGAAATAAGGGTTTCATTGTTAGTGTTCTGTTCATCAGTAGATCAAATAGCGTAGGGTTTTGGTTGATGTCTTTATAAAAAATTTACAATTAAAGGTCTATCAACATTGGTAACCGCACCTGCAAATGGCAGCTTGAATTTGACTTGAATTTGGCTCACGTTTCGTTAATACTTTTCTCTGACAGCATCATTAATCAAGTTGACTGAAGGCGACATTTCTCTAATCAAACCGTACCAATGCCCCTCAGTGCCCTCTGAGAGTTTCAGCTCAGGATGTACAGTGCATTTAAGTAGGCCAACGTTTCCACCTGCAAAGCCAGATTCCTCCAAAACAGCTGGCTGAAAATAACAGTAAGGGACATGCGATAGCAAAGCATACGCAGAGCAAGAAGCCCTGTGTTTCTGCAATACTTTTCTAGCAAGCAAGCAAAACATTTGCATTAAGGTTTCCTTAACTAACATACATACGTTTTCCATAATGCTTATCCTACACTGGAGCCAGGGAACTCAGGGCAGGGTGCCAACCCATTGCAGGGCACAATCGCACACACATTCACACACTATGGATAATTTGGAAATACCAGTCAGCCTACAATGCATGTCTTTGGACTGGAGGAGGAAACCGGAGTATCCAGAAGAATATCCAAGCTCCGAACACACAGGGCAAAGGTGGGATTCGAATCCCCAGCCCCGGAGGTGCAAGGCAAACATGCTAACCGCTATGTCACCATGTTCCTTAACTAACATTATATACAGCAGTATATAAAGGATAACATGACAGACTGTGCTGTTATATGAAAAAACACAGACATCCAGGACTCATTCCATAAATCATACATAAACTTCTCTGAACAGAAAGCTTCACCAAATTACACCATATTTTCTTTGTTAAACAACATATTTTATAATCTATTTGTTGTTAGCCTTTGATTACAGTGGAGTATTTGCCATACAAGTCCCTGTGTATAAGCTGCTACTATAGAAAAATGACATGTTATTACTAGTGCATTAATATAAACCTGCTTATATTACAGCCAGAACTACTGTCAGATT
The DNA here is from genome assembly GCF_023375685.1 of Ictalurus furcatus. Taxonomy (NCBI): domain Eukaryota; kingdom Metazoa; phylum Chordata; class Actinopteri; order Siluriformes; family Ictaluridae; genus Ictalurus; species Ictalurus furcatus. The sequence goes on from NC_071258.1 coordinate 5,761,160, forward strand.
TGTGCTGTTATAGAAAAATAATGCACCTTCTGATGAGACTTCAACCATGCTGTGGTATGAAAGAATATTAACATATGATAAACTAACGAAAGTCTTCAGTTAGCATTACAATGTGCTTGGTAGCAAGTTAGCACTGTGTATACTGTATGTAAATTAAAACTGTTATTTCTGAGCTAACTGAGTCTGCATTACTAATTCCAGTTTCACTGCTATGTCTCCTATTGCTAGGTTAGTGTTGCTTGTAGGATTTCTTTACTCATTTCACCTATACTTATGTGGGATTTTGCATATTAAAGCGCTACTGTGTCCAATGTTAGCACTACAACACTCATTTGTCATAGTGCCATATGCTTTGTGACCATTGTGACAGATGAATGCAAATGTAACGGGGAACTTTTATAAGCTACTCATGTTGGGTGACAGTCAAAAGGTCCCAAGTTTGCTGTTGGTAGTCAACCAGGAAATCAACAAACAGGAATGATGCTCTTGGAAACCACCCTACTGCCCGAAACAAAAGGAGGTAGAAATCACCAACACCTACCCGTAGCTGGAAGTTATAAGCTCTCTAGCTAAACTGGTTAATGATACCAACTCCACGAAAGGGAATAAACGACATGTTTAAAAAATTAAGTTTGTATAAAAATACATTTTCCTTTGACTCTTTTATACTCACAAGAGATTACTCTCTCTCAACACTGAGGGGAATGCCAGCTCCTGTCTTTCAATCTATTGTCTGAAGTTGTGTGCCTGAAGTATCCAATATACCCATGTTAGTATATGATGTATATTCCAATCTGACTCGTCTGATACAGCACTGAATGCGAATTCCTATTATAGGATTATCAGGGTGACTCCCAGCATCTCAAGAACACTGTTATACAGTATTTTATATCCTCTGACCTACACTTTGGCTCCCAATTGGTGCAACAGAAAAGCATTTGCTGTCTCACTGGGAGATCACAAGTTCAAATCCTGACTAAGTCACAGCCATCCATGGTTGGGAGCCTAGGGAGCAACATTGGCCATGTTTTCAGGGTGGGAAACATGGCATACCCTCTCATCCCTGTCAATCACAGTGACACTAGCTAATCATGGGTAAGCTCATGTATGTAGCCGTTGTGTGATAGGGGAGAACTCGCTGGTGGTAGGGTATTGGCATGTGAATTGACATTTCCCAAATTATGGGGAAAATTGTACTTTTATTAAAGCTTAATGTAAAGTGCTACCAATAATGATATATTATGGCATATAACGATATGCTAGTGCAGGAAACATGATACACCGTGGACACTCTATATGCTACAACACTGAAAAAATCAATGGAAGCAACGTCTGCAATACTGAAAGGATCAATAATTTGTCAACGGTTTGTATTAACAACGCAGTAATGTAAATGCAGAAAAGAATGCTTGCGCAGCTTTTATAAGTGTGTAGCTCGTTCTGCGAAGCAATCCATAATTGAATGCGTGGCAAAAAGCACCATGCAGTTTAGGAAAAAGGGACTGTAAGACACTCACTCACACACACACACACACACACAGAGCAGTGTTACATTTACATCTATTAAAATGACATGCCATTTTATTTAAAGGGACTCAGAATTGAGGCTTAATCTTTTCCAAGCGCAAAGCTAAGCAGTGTGAGGGTTAAGAGTCTTGCTCTGGGATTTGAACTCACCAGCTTTCAGACACTACTCAGTGTTGTATTAATGTTTTTCTTTGTTCTCGAACATCACCAAGTTAGACCTGGTATTCCTCTCAAATGCTAATGAATTCAACCTTTGGGAGAATTTGCATTTTTACTGTTTTGGAAATCTATGTAATGTGTGTGTGTGGCTGTGTCTCTGTGTGTGTGTGTGCATGTTTTTATACCTTGGTGGGAACACAAGGATAGGAATATCGACAGTTTTAACATCTGAAACATTTGCCTGATCCCCACAGGCATGAGACAATCTACTTTGTCTTTCAAAACTGTTCTTAAAAACTTTTTTTTTTTTTTTTTTTTTTTAAATGAATACATACATAAATAAAATATCTAAACTCTTAACCTTCAACTGCTTGGTTCAATTTCTACTTGGTTCAATTTCAACTGCTTGGTTCAATTTCTACAATTTCAAACTACTCGCTTCAATTTCTCAACTATAAGTGGCTTTGAATAAAAGCACTGACCAAATGAGCAATATGTAAATAAAAATGAGCTGCATTAACAATTACGTCAGTGGAGGGTAGTTCAGATTTGCTCTAAATTTCTCTAAACTCTATCTAGAAACTTCCAAAGGATTCAAAGTACTCTTTGATTATCCCTGTAGGACCGCTTAACTGTGTTACTCAACTGCAAAAAGATCACTACAAAATACTCAATATAGTTCAGTTTATCTAATATTTGAGTCATATTTGTCTAATCTATTCGTGTCTAATATTTACACTATGTTATTAAACCTATTTCAAGACATTTTACTCATTCCTTTAAAATATTTTGTTATACTGGCAGATTATTTTTGCTTCGTTCATTCATTCATTACCTCATTCATTCAACCTTTTTATCCTGTACAGGGTCATTCTGAATCTAGAGCCATACTACCCACTGCACCACCATACCACTATTTTGCCTTTTTTTTTCCATACGCAAACAAATAAATGCTAGAAATATACAAAATCTGGCACATGAGCAAGATCGTTTCAAACTTGATATGAGAGAAATCTTAATCTTAATCATTTTAAATGTGTTTTATTTGTAAGCTCACAGTAAGTAATGTTTTTGAATATAATTAATTATGATATTTGTACTTGCTAAGTGTCACTAATGCTTTGCGAGTCAGGGTGGAACACAGACAGACAGGAGGCTGATGTGGGGGAGAAAGTGCTCTTTAATTCTTAGTCACGGTGGTAGGAGTGGTGTGGGGAGAAGTTGTAGCCTTCCTGGCAATGGCAGCAGTGTCGGGGTGGTGCTCAGGGGCGCAGTAGAGGTGTGTGGGTGCCTTTGGGTAGCGCGAGGAGGCTGGTTTTCTTCGTCGTCGTCAGCTTCTGGGGCAGACTGAGAGAGAGACGAGATCAGTCACACACATAAGAGCAAACACACTCACCTTCCCGCGTCCGCAATGTCCTTTTATACTCTATCGGGGTCTCCTAACTGGCGAGGAGCTGCTGCCGCAATTATCTCCTGCCAACCGTGTGTGCATTGGCAGCCCCGCCCCGTAGCCATGTGCGCTCTGTTTGTTTACAACCTGTGTGCCCCTTCAGCGCGTTGCCAGCAGTCGTGTGAGGCGTGTCATGTCTCCGAGGTGCACGTGCTGCCATCCTGTAATCACACCAAAACCAATTTCCACAGTGTATATGTAGAATCTTACAACAGAGCACTTAGTCTTCAGACAATGCTCCAAGGTTAACTGTTAACCATCAGAAGAAGACCAGAAGAGCCCCTTTCTTTTTAAGTGCAGTGAAAAAATCCTGTAGACACACATACACTAAACCAGTAAAATATATTACACAAGTAGTGGCATTTTTATGCTCCTCTTCTCAACACATATATAACATTTTTAGATCCATACATAAATGGAAATGGTGCTTGTCCTCCTTCTTAGGATTGTGCAATTGTCCATTATTTGACTGTGATAATGTCATTTTTATTGTGTAACTAGTATACATCCTGTACTTTGAATTAGTATCACATGAAATCCCCACTACTATGGTGTGAAAAGGAACGATATACAAGGCCTAGTGGCAGCTCATTAAAAGCAGTCTGACTAAAACTGCAGAACTTGGCTGAGATTTTTAATACCTCCAGCAGCTTTAATGCAGTGACAGTCTAAATAGAATGATGAGAGAGAGAGAGAGAGAGAGAGAGAGAGAGAGAGAGAGAGAGAGAGAGATGGACTCAATAAAATGCAGTAGTGTCAGATATTTGCACAAGTTGCTGAGTTCTACTTTCAGAAGTGAGTAATGCTCAGGAGATTAATCAAAATGAAAAGTTTCTTTAATTCGCTCTGTAATTTTCTTTAGCTCTACCCTCAGTGCTCATGAAAGTACAGATTAGAATCAAGACAATCAAAATAGAGTTCTAAAGTTTAATAAACTTTTTTTTTTTTAAAGTGACAGAAGAAACCCTGGTAGATATAAGACCATAAAACAATTTAAGATCTTCCATTTTCTAATGAGCTTAGTAATAGCTAATGACTCGATATGTTTATTTACATTCCTGACTTCAGTGTTACAAGTATTCCTACATGTATTATGTGTTAACACATAATTAATGAACAATACAACCCCTGACCAAATACCAATGCTAGTTACTACCCACTACAGCTAACTTGCAATAGCTTCCATGCTGCAATGACATAATGCCACTCTGTGAATGATATTATCATCAACCAGTAATAGTTTGACAGAATGATAGGATGATGGTCTATTTGCACGACCTCACAAGCCTAACAGACACTGCTGAAATTGTGCAGGAGTTATAATAAGCCCAATACGCCTGTATACAAGCATATATACAGCAGTTGTGCCCATATAGAGATTTCATAGCGCTCAAAAAGAGCTTAGGAGACCAGTTCCAAACTTTAACTCTAGTTATGCTGATTGGTCATAATATCGTAACTGATTTTGTTGCTGTCCCGTAAATCTAAAGTGTGAAAATGTATTGTAGATTTAACAAACATTTGGTATGTAAACTCAATGCACTGCTGCTGATCAGCTGAGGCTAGAACAGTTTTCTACAATATGGATTATGTAGACCAAAGATCAATGTTCCCTGCTATAACTACATCATCTCGTCGTTAAACAAATCAAGATGAAAATAAAGACACTTTATTGCTCACTCTTCTGAAAAAAACATTTTTTTCTAAAAGATCAAGAGAAGAAACTTTCTTCAAGTTACATCTAAGAGATATACATAGCTTGCTAGATGTATTTTCCTACCTAGAACATTACCAGTTAATAATACTAGTTATAATGCAGTGCTGTTGAATTCTTGAATATGGTTGTTCAGAGTTTTCTATAACAGCAGTTCTGACAATATTCTCAGGTGTAAATCATAGGTTTATATTAACATGCACGTTGTAATCCCTTGTTGTTTCAATAGTAACAACTCATTCACAGGGACTTGTATGACGGACACACTACATAATGGAATAATACTAATAATAAACAGATGTAAAAACGTGTTCTTATTTAACAAAAATTTGTATAATCACTGATCTGGTGAAGCTTCATCATGGATTATGTTCACCCCATTCCTTTGGGTTCTACGGTTTCTTCCTACCTTAAAAAATATATATATAATAAATAAACAATAGGTGGATTAGCTAACATACTGTATATTATGTATGTGTATTTATGAATGTGTGTGTGCATGGTGCTCTGTGATTTACATTTACATGTATTAATTTGGCAGATGCTTTTATCCAAAGCGACTTACAAATGAGAAAATACAAGCAAAATGTGATGGGCTGGTGACCCATGCATGGTGGGTTTCAGCCTCATTCACGGGACAGGCTCTGGAACCACCACAATCCTGACCAAAATAAAGCCATTACTAAAGAGGAATGAATTTCATGGGGTATTTAAATTGTAATTGAATGATAATATGTGGTACCAGTTTCATAACAGAACAATATACCCAAAGAAAGATATATTTTCTTATTTCTCCTCACCCTGAACTGGTGGATTCTTGTTTGGCAACTCCATTTCTCCTCTAACACTCCATTTTATCATGGCAAGCTTGAACAGAGCGAGCAAGCTCAAAGGTCAAAGCTTGATTAATTAAATCAAAATAATAACAAGAAAAACAGCAAGCAATTGAGTCAAACATCATTAATCAAACAGCCATAATGCTTGTCCAAATTTTGAGGAGTTCTAAGTTCCTCAAATTAATTTTGCACAAATTACATCTCTGTAGTCATGTCCCAAACACAGTCAATAATATTCTAGCTGTAACCCAGGAAGAAACAAATAATGGTAAAACACAAACATGGAAATAAATATGCATATCCATCCTTCCATTTTCTGTACCTTAGCTTACACAGGGTCACAGGGAGCCTGGAGCCTATCCCAGGGGACTCGATGCACAAGGTGCGGGACACCCTGGATGGGGTGCCAACCTATCACAAGGCACAATCACACACACACACATTCATACACTACGGACAATTTGGAAATGCAAATCAGCCTACAACACATGTCTTTGGACTTGGCGGAGGAAACCAGAGTTTCATATATATTTCTGCATCTCCAGGGTTGGGGGTTTGAATCCCACTTCTGCCCTGTGTACGCAGTTGCATGTTCTCCCCGTGCTTTGGGGGTTTCCTTCAGTCAAAAGTTTAGAAACACACGTTCTTGGAGCTATGGGAATTATACTGTGATAAAAAATCCAAAATAAATCAAAATAATTTCATATTTTAGCATCTTCAAAGTAGACACGCTTTTTGCCTTGGATTTTCAGAAATGTATTCTTGGCATTTTCTCAACCGATTTCTTGAGGAATCTCCCTGAGATGCTTTATAAACAGTATTAAAGGCGTTCCCACCTACACTGGACACTTAACGGCTGCTTTCCAGAATATCTCGTTCCAAGACAGCGATTTAAAAAAATATATTTTTTATAAATAAAATTTTAGTTTTCTAATGACAGAAATTAATATGTTGGCACGATTACATTTTTGCCTACAACTTCATTTGTCTACGATTTCAAACATTTAATCATACACATTCAGATCAAAAGGTTTTTAAGATCGGGGGAAACTTTTTTTTTTTTTTTTTTTTTTACCAGAAGTGTATGTACATATAGTCTCTCCTGAAAGCCATGCCAAATAACTGCATACAATGAAGCTGCAGTGTTCAGCGATCTCCATTACAAACACATAGAAAGCTTTACCACTGACGGAGAGCAAAGCCGAAGTGCTCCTGCAGTGATGGCGGTAGGGATGTCAAAACCTGCTGGTTTTGTTAGTGCAAAACAATCTTTTTCACCCCGGTCTCCATCCAGCTGAGTGTTGTGTTTTTAAAGATGATGTTTTCATGTGACTACACCCCACACAGAGCCTGATCCATTCCATTCAGAATAATGCAGAGTATTTCTCCACTGGCAAAATGGACATTCTATATAGTTGCACTAATATACATCCTGAAGAGGATTAATAAATAGAATTGGGAAGGAACCAAAAGAGGGAGGGTGTTTTATATAGACCTTTCACAAATTGCTTAATGTCTGTTGTGGAATCTGTTAAATAAGCCCACATTTGAATTTTTAAAGTTTAAAGTGCTATTTTTCTGCATTTTTTTTTTGCCAAAAATCGATGCATCTCTATTAAATAGAGTTCACTGATGTTAAATACTGTATATAGTTGTCTAAAAAAATAGCTAAATCAAACACATACTAGTAGATTTTATTTTATATTAATGAACTCAAACAAAACATTCTCTTCTTACCTTGACAGAAAGTTGGGCTGCAACTTTCATGCAGGAAAATCAAGTGAGATGAGAGCACCAACCAAAACATTACTCAAGTGTGATTAGGAGAGGAGGCAGGCTTCCAGGGAATCAGTTAATTTTGGAGAGTTCCAACACCTACTCAACTTTTAATCATTCCAGATTTATATGTTGATTGGCTTGTCCTGTTGGCTCTCTGCTATTTCTTTATGGAAGGGCTACATAACAGCATACACCAATGTTAAAGTGAAGTGCTCCTATGGAAAATGCGTGAAGGTTGGCATGTCTGTGAAACTCTCTAAATAAAAATAAATAAAAAAAAACTCTTTGAGTGAAGTATCAGTATTCCGCTTTGCATTGTAAATCTACCCCACACGTCTTCTGGTCTCTAAGGTGCAACCTACACCAGTAATTATCTTCCCACTAATTAATAATTACCATACATATCCCTGTGCTGATGAGTAGCCTTCTACAATGTGCAGACACAAACCTGCAATTCTGCAGTGTACGTGCCTCTCAGGTGAACTGGCTTTCAACCTTTATGCAACATTGATTTAAATAAACAGAAATCGAGGCAATCAAAGATCACTGAAGTATTAAATACTAAACCAAGTAATGGGGGGACTGAAATGTACCAGACCTGTGCTGAAATCAGTTTGTCAGTTCTGATGGATGCTCATATTCTTGTCTAGGTTATACTATAGGGAAGATGAAATTGTAATTTATTTTGGTGTATAATTACCAGGCTTGGCACTGGCTTTTGCCCTGTTTCTAATTTTCATCACTGTTACCCATTCCATTTGTGTGATAATGCATGATTCAGAATTTACGAAGGGTCATTTCTCTTTCCGTGTTGCAGATCGAGGGGCCAGATAAAGCCTCAGAATCCCATTCTTCGTTCTCTGCATACCCCTCCTTCATGCCATTTCAGCTCCCTGCCTTGGTTATTGCCTGCGCCCATCATCTCAAATACCTCCACTCTACAATGTAGGAATGAGACTGCTCAGGCGAGCGCTGCTCGCTTTGTGAAGAATTAGGAACCATTAGGCTGTGGCTCAGATGTGGTGGGGATTAAAAAGGCGTTGCGCCACACATGAGGCATTGAGCCATAAATTGCAGCAATTCAGACGAAGAGTAGGGGTGCCTAGGCTTTGTTGCTAAACCAGTGACAGGCCAGACTATTGCTCACTTGACAAATATTTCTGTGGGGAAATGGTATTTGACAATTGGAAAGTCTTCAGGATTGCGGGATGCTTTCAGCTGTAATGGGAGTTAATGAGATTGGCCAAGGCTATATGTGCATCGGGCAAAGACCAGCACTTGTGCTGTTTTACTTCTACACTTCGCTTAAGAATCCCCTTTGTCCCTGAGTGTCTACAGTGTCACAGATAAGCATGACAACTATAATGACGACGTGATGGCAATGAAAGCAGGCAGCTCACACATGCTTAATTAATGGAAAGAAAGAAGAGATAATTAGGCACATTGAGTGTGAAGGATTGGGCAAGGAGATTTCCATTCACCGGAGAAGTCTAAGCAGCTCAGGTGTTTATTTGCAGGTTATTAATCTTTTCCTTTATGCTCATATTTAGGGTGAAACATGAAAGTGTTTTTCAAAGTTAGAATGATTAGTTGTTGCTAAGTTGAAAGATTGGAATTGTGAGGATTTAATTATATTACGCATCAGTTTTATGGGCTATTGTGCTTGTTCTGTTCTGCTCTGCTTGAGTCGTAAATAAGTAAAACGAGGTTGTTTCCGATGGTGTGTATTTTCAGCTTCATTTTTTAAGCTTCATTTGCTCTTATCATTATTGAAATCTACAAGCATATGGGATTTTCCTCTGACTCATTATTGTATCTGATGAATAAGGCATGTATCATGTAGCATTACAAAAAATAATGGTGCAATGGAATTCCATATTGAGTTGTTTGGGTTTCCCAATAGTATTTCTACATTCCTACTGACGGAACTGTAACAACCAAGATTTTTCTACCAATATTACTAAAATTAATGCTCTTACTGATTTTTGACAAATCTTCTAGTTAGTATTAAGAATTCTAGTTATGTTAATTAATTAATTTATTTATTTATTTATTTATTCTTGAGTAACTGGTTTATCCTGGTCAGTGTCTTGGGTCAGTCCCGGGAACACTGAGAGTAAGGCAGGAATACCATGCACACACATATTCACACAGTTGTTTTCACCAAAGGGCAATTTACTAGCTAATCCACCTACTGGCATGTTTTTAGAAGGTGGGAGGTATGAGGAAACTGGATAACCTTGAGAAAACCCACACACTACTGTGCTGCCCAGACATGCTAATGTTACAATAAAAGAAGTACTGAAGCCATGTTGGATCATGCACCATTTGGAACTGTGCTTCCTGTCAAGAACCATTATAGATAAGCACTACCCGTCTTTCTTAAGTCTCTCAGTCTATTATATATATTTTAAACTACTGCTTTCAGACACCGTTTTTTTCCGATTAGACATGATCTCAGTACTCTTCAGAGCTGTTTCCATATGAGTGCCTCCCACTCTTTCACTGTCCGTATGCATCATCCCTGCAGAGCTTTGTCCTTCACCTACTGAAACTGCTTATCCACGAAGGGCCTGCGAGTCTTCCGATGGCTGTTATTTAAGGAATTAATGAGCTAAATATCTCTAGTGACCTTTTCACGTGGACAACCAGTGTATACGAATGCATAAAAATTCATCATTCTAGGCATTGCATATAGACTTTAGGGTGTGGTGCAGATTTTCTCTTCCAATTAGAAGTAAAATTCACTGCTTTTTTAGGTGAACTGTGCATCTTTTAAAGCTGATTAGATTTCAGTGCTGGTAGTATTTAAATCTGCTTTCAGGGAGTATATTGGGTGGTCCTTATTTTAGAACTTCAGAACTCTCCTGGTATGATGAACAGGCCTGCGGCTTTACTGAGATTATTTCGTTAGACTCCAGGATCAATTTTCCAACTGAAAGAATGACTCTGTGCAGATTTTGATATTTGTGGAGCTTGGTGCAGACTTCAGAAGGGAAACAAGCCTTGAAAGCTTTTATTTCAAGCTCTGGATGCCTCATGAACAAACCAAACAAATGTTTCCCATCAGGTTTGCTTACTGTTGAGCGACTGGTGTTTGCTGTTGTTATTTTACTATTTAGAACTTTTCGTTTTTCATTTTGTTCTCGCACTTTGTTAACAGATGGGTGGATATGTACCTTTGCTTCATTATGGCATGAAGGACTATATTTGGTGTGTAATAAACTCCCCAGAATCCTATTAACACAAGGACATTATTTACTGCAAGCAATCAAGGTGATAACTTTGAGGCGGACTGTAGTGTTTTATGTTCCCTGTTACTAAAGGACTCCATTACTTTTTTATTACTGACAATTTATGAACATCCCATAATGTTCCAGAATTGAGTTAATAATATGTCTCTCAATCAATAATAATAGTACTTGTTGTCCAGTGGCGTCAGAACAAGTACTCAGATTTAAAAAAACAACAACAACAACAAAAAAAACGCTTGGAATTCATTTCTTAATGGTGATTAGTGGCACTGCCAATTTATGTGTCTTAATGGAAGCTTTAAGATGAAAAGTGCTTCAGTATCTGTTTATTACATGCAAATGTCCGGAACCATCCTTAATTACTAAAAGCTTCAGGCGCGTCAGACGCCAATCATTTTACATTACACTTATACATTGTATTCATTTGGCAGATGCTTTATTCAGCGTGACTTACAAGTGAGATGGGATATGATCACAATTCATAGATATGCAGTTGAGAGCAGCTGAAATCTTAAACTCCCAGGACCCATCTGCAGGTCAAGTTGCATTCACCCCTCTTGTAGCTACATTCTTTTCCTATTATTTTCACTCTAGTTAGTGAATAAAAAGCAGATCATTTAAAGGGCATTAAAGGAATATATAAGTGCGACGTCAAATTGACACGTCCCACACATCCAAGACATTCGTTGTCTAAAATGTGGAATGGTATAACCAAATATCTAGTACAATACAAACTTCTGAGGAAAAGTCTAAGCAATGACATGGAAGGAATTTAACCCTACCTCTTTGGTACTTAATGAAGCCAAGATAACAGTCCTGATAACAATAGTCATCCACATAATGTTCAGCATTCAGCTTCTCATTACTGTTTTATTATTTTTTATTGAGTACACCAAATCCTGTAACACAGCAAGTCTGAGTAGCATTACTGAAGAACTCCAGATATAATTTAACTGTTGGCGTAAGTGGAAAAAGGTTTTTGGACAGTGTGGTGATGCAGTGGGTAGCATTGCCGCCTCACAGATCCAGCCTGTGTATTGCATGCTGTCCCATTGTCTGCATCTGTTTCTTCTGAGTTCTATGGATTCTTTCCACCTCCCAGAAACATGCCAGGTGGATTGGCTATGCTGAAATTGCAGATAGGTGTGAATGTGAAAGTGAACGTGTGTGTGCATGGTGTCCTGTAATGAACTAGCATACCATCCAAGGTGTATTCCTTACGGCCTGTGTTCCCAGGATATGTTCTGGATCTACTGCAACAATAACAAGGATAAAACAGTTACGGACGATGAATGAATGAACAAATGAATGAATGTTTGAATAGAAACATTTGAAAAGTTGTCCTTTTGCACAACTATTTATTTAAGGGTCTTGTTTACTGGCCCAAAGGTAGCTCTCTGGAGTTCCTGGGATTTCTGTACACAATATTTTACTCACTACTTCAGAATTTTAACTGCTGTACCACCAATGCCCATTTATCAATCTAATTCACTGTTTAATTGCCTGAAGACAAAATTCAGTACCTTGCATCAGTGATGAAATGGTGGCACTACAGAGCAAGTCTGCATTTTAACCAGACTACCAAATAGCCGTATTTGTCCTCAGCGAGCTTTGCTTAGCATCAGATGGCAAGACTATTTGACTGTAATCAATTTACGACCCTGCCTCAGAGTAGCCTCCAGCAGAGAGGCCAAGGGAGTGTTGCTGTTTAAGACTTGATGCCGCAGGATGCCTGCTGCCAGCTCAATTATGTATCATCCAATTAAAATCTGGGGCTCCTTAGCACCCTGCCAGGCTCATAGCACGTCTTTACACGGCCTGGTTGTTGTAAGGCTTGACACTGGGACAATCATTTTGAGAATTCTTTACATCAGATGGTGTGACAGTGCTTTTCCATTCACCCTTTATCAACAATTATCTGGTCAGGACTGTTATAACAACACTGTTTATCACTTTCCACCTGCTTGTTTCGTAAAGGTCATTGTTGACTCCATTTGAATGTATGGGGCATGGCTTGATGATCTTCTTAATGCTTTAACTAAATAAAAGAAAGAAATAAATGCATTGTCTCTGGGGAAGACAGTAAAGTGGACAGGATGGCATGTTTCATTTTGCTGCAGTGTGCTCTTTGAGAGAGAGCGTTCCCAGTGGTGACATCCTTATTGGTTTCATCCTTATTGGGAAGCAACATTATATCTTTTTTCTCCTTCTTTCCAATTTCGTCTTGTTCTACTTTCAAATCAGTGCTCGTACGTTTCCAGTGCTCATAGCAGACGTAGCAAAGTACGATCAACATATGGATTGTATTCATTTGATCTTCTAGTTAGTATTTGATATAGTTAGTTTGTCACAGACAGCTTTATTGATCATGTATATTCTACTGCTGCAAGTTCCCCCAGCCTCACCATTTAGTAGTCTTCAATGACTGAGCATATGTTAATTGATAAATTAGTTTAATATAAGGATGGACTTTGAATGCATTAAATTCTTCATGTTAGGATAAATTCAGATGCTTGTGCATGGCTGTGGAAGCACATCCACACTGGGGCATCCTTACCCCCTTAATGAGTAATTCTGTTTGTTTGGTTGGTTGGACAATCATTTTGTAGTGGGATAGAAAACGTTAAAACCTCTGAGGCTTGTTGAATAAATGGGTTGCTATTAGACTATTGATATCCTCGCTGGCTCTTTTAATCAAATGACTTTGACATTGATGGGAGCAGTAAAGGCAGAGCTTTTAGAAGAGAAATCACCTTGCACACATCAATATGATACTGGGGTGAATGTTAATTGTTTATTCTCATCCCGATAAAAGTGTCCTTAATCTTGATAAAGTGTCTCAGCCTTTTCTTTTGTTGCAAAGCTGGAATCCTGAGCAAAACTGCACATTCTCCATTTAATGATTTTACTGAATCTTTATTTGTCACATATACACTACAGCACAGTGAAATTCTTTTTTTCCTCACATATCCCAGCATTTTAGGAGGTTGGGGTCAGAGTGCAGGGTCAGCCATGATACGGCACCCCTGGAGCAGAGAGGGTTAAGGGCCTTGCTCAAGGGTCCAACACTACCTTCCGATCAGTAGCCCAACCTCTTAACCACTGAGCTACCACTGCCCAAAAAATGCACAATCATCAGGTTATTCTGTTTGAAAGCATACCTATTGTAATGCTGGAATTTACAACACAAGAGAATGCAGACAGACTTTTCAACTAGAGAAGCAAAAAAAGAATAAAAATTTCACTCAATCACTAAACACAAGAGTCCATTTATTTTATTCGGTGCTGATCGCCAAGCATCATAGCACATAGCCGGTAACTCACAGTAATGGGGCATTTAATGTCAGCTTTTTATTCTCTCCTTCAGCAACTCTTTTTCCTGCAAAGTAATGATCATGCAGGCAGCGAATCCAGGCTGGTAAAGGATAGAAACTACTGCCGGAATAGATGGACTGCTTGGCAGGTTGACCAAGACCAGACAAATGGCAGTTCAGCAATTTGGTGAGCAAGGGAGAAAAGACAGGGCTTGCTAAATGTAGAGATGCTCATAATTCACTCTGCCTGCTTCTCTAGTCCCTCATGTAGAGAAGGATGAGGCCATGAGTGTGGATGTAGAAATTTTGGTGGTATAACATTATGCATTATCTGCAACCATCAAGACAACTGAAACATTGAGGCCTTCTGTGCCTGTTGTATCTCCAACCACACTGACATGCCTGTAAGGGGATATGTCATAACACAACACTCCTCAAATCATGATCCCTCATTCGTTTGCACTGAATGATGTAAAACATGTCTAGTGTTTAGATAGTTTGCTTAGGGTGATAAAATCAACTGTTTAAAAGGATTTGGCTGAGACTTTTGAATAATTTTGTGTTACATAACAATTCACAAATGTTAAACTTTCACCCAAAAGACAAGAAAACAAGTAGCACATCTGATCTGTTTGCCTCTGACTTGTATCATATGACTGCACTTATATCTGCTTCTCTACCTAATAGCCTTTTTTTTTGTGGCAGCACAACTTGTCCAACTGAATTTAGTAACAGTCTGTTCTTAATAGTATAGATAGACTATTAATAAATGTTATCTTTAAACCTTATTTTAAGATCAAGCCTCTCACTTAACCGACCAATAACTTGACTCATCCTTGTATGACTTACTCATGCTTCATTGGAAACTCAACACAAATACCCACAGTGAAGCATGGTGGTGGCAGCATCATATTGTGCATTATGCATTTCATTTGCATGTACTGAGAAAATTGGTCAGAGTTTCGGGAAGTCAAATACAAGGCAATCTTAGAAGAAATCCTGTTCTAGACTGCAAGAGACTTGAGACTGGGGTGAAGGTTCATCTTCTAAATGGAACAAAAACCCTAAGCATACTGCCAAAGACACACTAGAGTGGTTCAACAACAAGACCTTTTGTTTTTTTTTTAGTTTTTTTTTTTTTTTTAAATTTGTTACAATGGCTCAGTCAAAACCCAGACCTCAATCCAATTGAGAATTTGTGGCGAGACTTGAAAATTGCTGTTCACTTGTCTCCATCGGGATCCAGATGTGCAAAGCTCATAGAGACATATCCCAGAAAACTGTAATTGCAGCCAAAGGTGGCTCTACTAAGTATTTACCCAAGGGAAAAATACTGTGAATACTTATACAACCAACAAATGTCTACTTTTTTGTTTTAGTTACTCTTTGTGTCACAAAAAAAGAATGTACCGTACCTTTAAATGTTAGTGAGTGAATACTTATGCAAGGCAAAGTGTAACTTTTAATCTGTTTCAAACTTGCCTTTTTTTAGTCACATATTTTCAACATTCATTGACAGAAGTTTCCAACTGCCCTTTGAGTTCTCTTATAGGAGTCTTGAGTCAACATGTTTTCTATTCATTGCTTAGTACATGGAAATGTATCAACACTTATGTATACATTATAAGGCTGGACAATAGTGTTGAAGTTGGAAAAGATGCAGTATTCCTTTAACATGACCCTCATTCCTATTTCTGATCGTGATTATTATTTATGAAATCACAGCATGTGCATTTGTCTTTGGGATTAAGGGAATGCTGACAAGCAGACACAGGTTGTTTGAAGCTCATGCTGAAATGTAATAATCTCTCCTGCATCATTCAATGGCCCAATTCACTGTCAGATTAAGGCTAAACCAGTGACATTAGGCTGTTTCTTCATATCAGTTATTCTTCATATTAGTACAAGAGATCTGATATCTCAACTCTTATTTAGAGGGCTTTCTTTCTTTCCATGTTTTTATTATGTTCAACGTTGGTTCGGCATGGTAGAATGGTATAATGATTCCTCTTACATGGTAGAATGTAACTATCCCACATACCACTAAACAGGTTATTGTAGAGTCAGCTAAGAAGAGAGCTACTGTAAAGAGAAATTTTCTAAAATGCCTGTCTGAAGAAAAAAAAAAAAGCCTTAAATTTATCGTATGGTGATAGAGTGGAGGTTTATTATTTAATAAGTCTCTTTGGACCATGTTCCCATAATGCTGCCTCAGAAACATAATGTGAGTAATGCCATTATAAGCACTTTGGGTTATTTTCAGCCAAGCTGAAACTGTCTTACATTTAACTTTTGCATAGTATAGACTAAGAAAACTAAGACATATTGCATGTGGTGTTTTTCGACATTTGTTTGCTTATTTAGTTTAATACTAGAGCTATGTGGCTAAAGTTGCTAACAAGTTAGGGGAGCCCATTGTGTTGTTGGAAGTGTATGTCTAGACTGTCACCTCCCACCAAAAACAATACTTGGCTCAGCAATTATATTTGTGCATAGCAGTTCAATAAAAGAACAGAATAAATCTTGTACAAGTCCATACAGTTTAAGTTCTTTTGAAATACTAATGGCCACTTTTGTGTGATCAACTGTTTTTTTTTGTTTTGTTTTTTTAAAAAAAGCTATTTGACAGATATAATGTGATGTTCAACTGATTTGCTTGCCTTTATAGATATCGTACAATCATTTTAGCTCCATAGAGTTATTATTGCACCTTGTGGTCAAAAATGAGTACCGCAACAAGTACTAATAGAGAATCACTGGGGAAGTAATCACGCTGCCCCATGCTTGCTCTAAGAACAGTTTCAATACAGCAAGCAGGACAATTAATAACAGGGTTTCCAGGGGCTACTTAATATTCAGCAGTCTCTAGATCTTGCAAACCTTGCTGTATATTAAGTAATCCGAAATAAACCGAATGCATTCTGAAAAAAAGGCAAAGTGTAAGTGTAGATGGTCTGTTTATGATATACAGAACCATTTCTGTTGTAATATACAGTATATTGCAAACTGTCTATTACAAGGTTACTCTAAAAATTCACCAGGCAGTAGCCAATGCATAAGTCAAATATGATAGCCTCTTGACTCGAGTTTGTCTATGTTGATATTAATGTCATTCTGCCCCACAACATTGAAATCTATGGTCATGAATCACTACTATATATATATATATATATATATATATATATATATATATATATATATATATTACATAGAGGCATTTTGGATCATATATATATATATATATATATATATATATATATATATATATATATATATATATATATATATATATATATGATCCAAAATGCCTCTATGTAAAATATAAGATGGCTGCTGTGACTGTTTTAGCTATTTGATGTTTTATTGTGTGTGTCATAAAGTGTTAGAAGCCACTTGTTCTTAGACTGACACAGTTTGATGATTTATACATGCGCTTTGTACAATATTATGTAGGTAGCTATAAACTCCCATTATTCATTGTAAATATTATATATATTTTTGGCTAAGCTTTTTCTTTAACTACTGAGCTACTGAGAACTGCCCCAGGTCATTGTTTAGTTTTACTAGGTCTAAAGCATTGGACTTTGTTTGAGACAGTTAAATCAGTAAGAAATAAAGATATACAAGGACAACATGTCTTTGCATTGTTCATTGCATGTAGAATAGCAAAAATGTGTTGTCTGTTTCAGTGGTGGTTGTCTCTAGGGCATCTTTTTGATGGGTGCATCAGCCCAGCCCAGCACATTTCTCGCTTCTCTTTCTTTATTGAGTCTCTGCTCTATCCCCCTAATACATCTCCCTTCCTCCCTCAGTCTCTCTCGTCACTCCCTCCTCCTCCTCTTGTTTGTCAGGAGATCCATTTATAGATCTTCCTCGCACCTCTTCACAGTTATCCACCATGCATGAGGGAGAAGTCTCAGTACTCTCCTGTTAGACACCATCGTTTTCCATCAAAGCATGAATAATCTGAAACAATTGCCTCACCAAGGTACACTCCAGGCTTGAAATTGTCTCTCAATTGTTTTAGAGAACAAAGCTGCGAATGTGAACAAAAAGCCAAACAAAAGCTCTTCATGTACTTCACAGACAACACTGTATTCTCTGCCAAAAGTTTAATGGGTAGTTGACACATATGCAGATGAGGAATTCGGTGCCGTGAGCACTTTAAACAAATTTCACCTTTTCTTTTTTTTTTTTGCTTTTTGTGGAATAAGAATGTTCATAAACATTTAGCTTAGACAGTGCACTTCCTTGTCTGAATAAATGTTGGGAATTGTGTATTGTCTTTGCCTTTGGCTTGAAATTTGTTTTGTCAACTGTGAATCCTTGCTTCTGATTTAATGTTCTATTATTATTATTATTATTATTATTATTATTATTATTATGTTGTTTTGTTAATGTATTTATTAACTTATTTATTTATTTTCATTTCACCACAATATATCAAACGTTTAAGAAACCAGCAGAAGCTGGTGGAATTTCTTCTACACAACTTGTACTAAAAATGAGTCATTTTCAGGGATTGCCCAAAACAAGCCAGACAGATGGCAAGTTTAAATCTAAGAAACAATCTATAAACAAGTGCACATATACTGTAGCGCCATTTTACCACCGTATTCACTTTCAATACTATTACAGTTACAGGAGTTCAGCAGTTCTTCATGCAATAATGTAGTGATTAATAACTTATGGTGCACTATAGGTGCTTATTCAGCAGTATACAGTGTACAATGTGATGAAACCAAAGACGGGAACTGATCATCTATACAGTGTTATCCCATTATGTAACATCTCATTCCATTCCATGCACCATGATTGAGGACAAGTCGACGGAAGGCCTGCCAAAGAGTAGGATTAACTCATCTTGTCTTGTGGTTTATTCAGTTTCTATTGTGTGACAATAGGGGTGAGTCAAAGGACACATCATGCTTATCAACTGATATGATTTTGTGTGTTTAATTAAACTTAATGAAATTATGTATTGACTTTTTGATTGCAAGCTGTGGGGCACTAATTAGATCCGAATCACCAAGAATTAGTTAAACCTTTGAAGACATCCTGTTTCACATGCTCTTCTCTTAAAGATAACAATCTATGCTTAGCTACTTTAATCAGGCTTGAAGCAAATGCTGGCGATAGTTAAGGGGATACTCATACTTAGTTAGGCCATATTAGGCTTTATAATAATGAGACAAAAATTCAAATGAGCATTGTCCCTGTGCCCCTTGTACTAGGGATCTACACTGATCAGCCATAACATTAAAACTATTGACAGTTGAGGGGGTATAACTGTTTAGTGCAACAAATATCTGTACCTGTATTCAAATTAACCCCCGAAGTGGGCATGGTCTAAATGAAAAGGTTTTTATTATTATTATTATTATTATTATTATTATTATTTACATTAACCCTATTGCAATACCCTCCAAAAACACAGGAAAACACTAAAAACCCCAAAGGTAGAAACGTCAGCATGATCTATAAATTCTTGCTCTGACAGTTCCTCAACCCCAGCTACATCACTCGAGTTTATAATTAGTCCTAATTAGATATGATTTTTCTTCATATCCCATTTGCACAGTTATGATATTTATTTGTAAATACCCACAATATTTATCATATAATACAAATTTAGTTGGTTCTATTTGCTAATATATATATATATATATATATATATATATATATATATATATATATAAAAGTAAACCACTATGACCCAGACCAGGCAGCTACTAAGGATAATTATGTGAACACTGTAAATGTATTGCACCGTGTCCGTTTGTCTTTGTCCTGCGAGCTTCATACTGTACCTGACCACTTGCTCACACCCACATGAAAGTGAAAACTTCCATCATCACCAGCTGAATATCTTTTGAAACAATGGAGTTTGTCCATCTAGTACAGACTTGTAGAGTCAAAGCTAAGGAGCATTCAAGATATTCAGATGGCTTGTGGTAGCCCAACAACTTACTAAAATTATTGGTTATTTTTTTCCCTTTAATTTGTCACCTGTCTCTATCAGATCCTTTATTTTCATAAGGATTTTGATGCTACTCAAGAATTTCCCACCTAACTGTGTGCCTAACGATTAGTTTGAAGCAGAATGCAAGAACATAACAAACATGTCACAGTATATTTAGACCCCTAAAATAGACTGTATTAGATTTAATGTCTTTTCGTTATAATAAGGCTATTTTTTCTTCCAGGAAAATGAATCAATACTCTCTCACAGATACTCTCTGTGAGGTCCTGTGTTTCAAGTCTCATGCACAAAATGCTTTTTTTGTTAAACCACTATCCTGAGGTAAATTACCAAATAATGATTGACTCTTCAAATCATAACAACACCACATGTACCAATCAAGATGGATGCTATCAAGCTGTGAAGAAGGTATTTTAGGAATCAGGAGAAATTCCAGTAATCTAGGAAATTAAATGAAGCCTATTTTAGGGAAAAAAAAGTCATTAAGCAGGCAACACCAAAATGTTAAGCTCAAACAAGAGTATGACTCACATCTTGGTTTTATTGTACTGAGACCTACTTGTTTGCCAGTTTCTTGTAGTCCAGTGCTCCAGAGTGGTCTGGAATGCACCCTTTTCTTCCACCCAACATGCACCATTCTCAGCTAAGCAAATGATGCATTTGTTCTTCAGCAGCTTCATCTGCAACAAGCAAACAGAGATGCTTAATTATGAAACAGCCAGTATTGAATAATTTGTTCACCTGCACCGCAATTTGCAATCAAGAAACTAAGATCTCGCACGAAGATGATGAGGTAATTAGATAGATAGATAGATAGATAGATAGATAGATAGATGAATATTGTACACATCATTTATGTGAAGTCGTAAGAAATGTTGCGATGATTAGATATTTCAGTGGATCTAAATGAAATCAAAGTGAATCGAAATCCAGCCACAGTGTCCTCATTTTGCTTTCATTTATATGAATGTTTCATGAGATCAGGTTTTCCCAAGCTTTGATTTCTTCTCCCAAGGAATCTTCTACTTATTTCATGTACGTATGTTTTAGAGCCTTTTCTTCTTTTGATGGAAGGCCTAAATCTCTCTTTGATCTTTATAAATAAACTTGGCTTGAATTACTGAATGTAATCTCTTCCATGGTATTTTGTATCTGTTTAGTACAGAAACTGTCCTTTTACCAAAAACTACTTCACAGAAGAGAGGAAATGGGGAAAATAGAGGTGCCCTTGTTCAAATCCTTGCGTTTTTCATTAGATCATTAGTCAGATAAATTACATTTTCAGTCTACCCCCCTTACTTCATTTTCAGTGCTTCTTCTTTTTTCTCCTCTTCTTCTCTAAGAATACATTAAGGCTTTATGACTGCTAAGAGTCTATGTTGCACACCGTGGCATTCATGTACATTTTCTCTGTATAATTATACCTGACCTGATTCAACTAAACGTAACGTCGTCTGAATATGCCATAAGTTTTCATTCCAAAAATATATAGAAAATGTGGGAAATAGTGATGATCCTGATCAAATAAATGTTTTCTTTTTTTGTAATTGATTGATTGTTTAATTGATTTTCCAACCAACCAAATTGTTTTTATTTACACCTTTCAGGATTTATATATATATATATATATATATATATATATATATATATATATATATATATGTGTGTGTGTGTGTGTGTGTGTGTGTGTATGTATGTGTGTGTGTGTGTGTGTGTGTGTGTGCTACTAAAATCCTGTTCTTGAATGCACTACTGCACAGAAGCTGGCGGTTCCTTTGCTCATTCAAATCTGCAAATCTTTTATGAGGTCAGGTTTATCTAACCCAGCATTTAACTGCCATTCCTCTTCTCTTTACTTCCTTAATCTATATTTTCAGGAGTTTTAAAGGAACGTGGTTGCTATGTGCCTATAAAGATCATTAGCACATGCTTTCAGCTTTGGATAATAAATTAACTTGGCCTGACCAGACAAAATGTAATTATGAATTTTTATGACATTTTCAGGATATTTCTGTCTACTACTAAAAACATGCCCATTTCTTGTGGAAATAGAAACATCGGATAGCAAGTAGAGGAAATTTGTGTTGCACTTCGGTGAATAATCATAGGTTCTAAAAACGTGACTAATGCTGTGGTGATTAACAAATCAATTATCAATTGCTAAAAAAAAAAAAAAAAAGACAGGGAGCATATCTGTTGCACCATAATAGCTAAATAATAAAGGATGCTTGCAGATGTACAGCACATATAAAATTTTGTTTTGTTATTGATGTCTGCGATGAAATGGCATTCCATCTGGGGTGCAATCCCACCTCACACTTATATATATTATATAATAATAATAATAATAATAATAATAATAATAATAATAATAATAATTATTATTATTATTATTATTATTATTATTATTATTATTATGTTGGTGTATCAATACCTATGACGTGTTTCTGTCACACATGACCAGTACATTAATTTTATTTATAAAAGTACAACAAAATCTAAGAAATGCAAAGAAAGACATAAATTACCGTTCAATTGCTAACTTTAGAGTGAGTTCCACTGTCCTCACACACTCCATATGGAATGCAATGCTGATTAAGTGGGATAACTCACCTTCTTTTTCATTTTTTTCTCTTTTTCTTCAATATCAAAAGAGATGGACAACCTGTTGTTTTGTTTTGCAGTTTCCGCTGCCAGAACAGTTTTCTTTTTTTTCCTCAAACCTTGCACAAACACACCCGATTCAGCTAATTGCAGTGCAGATGAGCATCTGCTTAATAAAATTAGCTATGTTGGATTAGAGTTAGATCCAATATGTGCAGGTTGATGGCTCTCCAATTGAAGGGATTTTGCAAGCCTAATTTAAAGGATGAAATATTGTTAGCGGGACTTTAATGCTACTTAAACAGGCTAAAGGACTTTATAAGACCCTCACTTCACTTATGTCTGTCTTGGCTCAGCTTAAATTGGTATAAATAATTCCACCTCTAAAGTTCAGCTCTTCCAAACATCTAAGTTTCTTGCGCAATCAATGTTGAACTCTTGGCCTTTTTTTGCCGAAAGGAAAAACAAAACCTTTACATTAACCGCACTCTCTGACACTGACAACGTTGTGTAATGTTAGCCATTACATAGATACATACAGTTAATCACAGTGTATGTGATTGAATGGATTTGTGGTAATAGTAATGGGATAATCATTTTAAGTTGTATCCATCTTTCTGAAAAATATCTAAATTGTGATCTTAAAAGCATGTTTTGTACTTGCTTGGAAAATGTGATATTCTTGGCCGTCATTTTTTGCTGCACTCACTGCATGCATAAAAGTACTGGTACCACTTGTCCTTTCTGTATTTTTTCATTAAAAAAAGCCATAAAACAATTATTATGTACTAATGTAATAAACACTAACATTTACTACTAACTGGCATTTATTTATTTGTTTGTTTGATTGATTGTCAGTTTGTTACTTATTGTCAGGTAGTTATTCTTTTGAAGTACTCAATATGTTTTTACTATTCTTCTGGTACTACTACTACTACTACTACTACTTGTACTACTAGTACTACTACTACTACCACTACTACTACGAATACTACTACTACTACCACTACTACCACCACTACTACTACTACCACTACTACCACTACCACTACTACCACAACTACTACTACAACTACTACTACCACTACTACTACTACTACTACCACTACTACTACTACTACTACTACTAATACCACTACTACTACTACTTCCACTACTACTACTACTAATACCACTACTACCACTACTACCACTACTAATACCACTACTACTACTACTTCCACCACTACTACTACTACTACCACTACTACCACTACTACCACTACCACTACTACTACTACTAATACCACTACTACTACTACTACTACTACTACTACTACTACCACTACCACTACTACCACTACTACTACTATTACTAATACCACTACTACCACTACTACTACTACCACTACTACCACTACTAATACTACTACTACTACTACTACTACCACTACCACTACTACCACTACTACTACTACTACTACTACTACTACTTCCACTACTACTACTACTAATACCACTACTACTACTACTACTACTACTACCACTACTACTACTACTACTACTAATACCACTACTACCACTACTACTACTACCACCACTACTACTACTACTACTACCACTACTACTACTACTACCACTACTGCCACTACTACTACTACTACTAATAATAATAATAATAATAATAATAATTATTATTATTATTATTATTATTATTATTATTATTATTATAAAAATAAATGAATTCAACCATATTTTCCATATTGTTTTATTTTATAGCAAAGGTTCAATACGTCCATACCTATTGAAAATATAAGCTCACATTAAAGCATTATCCATTTTTTTCTCAAAAATGTGTCAGTGTTCCTTTGCTTCACTCAAACCAAAGAAATTGTAAGACATAATCTTGCATTTTGTGCCTTGTACTCGGTCGCACACACACGCACGTCTTTTTAGCTTATTTATTTATTTTGCCACATACTGTATGTAAATCACACAACAGTGCAGTAATATAAAGAAACGCTACTGTAATATCCTTACCTTGATTATTTTAGCTACTGTATTAATGGATGTTATTGACTGTCTCAAAACAAGCAAGGAATATTATATTAGTCACAGAAGATATATGCACAAGATGTGCAGTGCATGATTTTGGAGAAAACACACCATGTTGTCGCTAATTGGAAGATTTTTATCCAGTGTCACTAGTGTCATGTGGAGCGTAGTCAAGCTGTAGTTTTGTTGTGTGTTTTTTTCAGCATTTTTAAAATAAGATTAGAGGGAGCAATTACAGACATAGCTGAACAAATATTAACTCAACTCTCTGGCATGCCTTTTTTTTCACTCATATAATCATACAGCAAAGGTCTCACTCAGCAATGTACTGTACATCTTTCTGGAGATTTGCCTGTCATAGCACAATGATTGTGTTCCCTGGCATGCTATTTTATGCCTCTGCCAACGCATTCTGAATAATAATTCAGGGCAGTAAATTAATGAACTGATCATTGTAATGCAGGTAAAATTATGCATTCTTTCTCATTTTAAATAGCCCTGGTCTGTGGGAATCCATAAAGCCTGTTGGAATATATCACATACTACAGGTTGGGAGGCTATTAATTTTTACTTGTCGAGAAGTAATTCAAAAAAGTAGTCAACTAGTTATTTTTTAAATGGTTAAAGCAAAAAACTAATAGCAAAGAAGGCATTAAAAACACATCGATTAACAGCCATACACAGTACTACAGATTACATTTCCAGCTTCCGTGCGGTTTTAATACTACATTGTTAATGGCAAAATTAAATAATTCAGTGCAGAAAATGTGCAATATAATAAATCTGTCTGTCACATTACTCTTATGGATGTATCAGTTCTTAAACTGCTCTCTTCTGAATGATCTGGCAGCAGAGTGATTGAATTTAGAGCTGAGAGGGCGCAGCATGGAAGATCATGTCCATCAGCAGAGCTCTCCTTATGCTTAATTCACTGATCAGCCTTCCTTGGACAGAAGACGCTGTCTACAGCATATCATCTGGATTTTTCCAGGCTGATAATGGCCACAGTAGGTTTTGAAAAGGATTGGCTTTTGTGAGCTAGTATGTGTTACTTCCCTCCCCTGTCATTCAGAACAACATTAGTCAATCATGGGCATCTGTGAGCTCATGTACAGTATGTGGAAGAGGGTAAACAGCAGTATGTGTTATGTTGCAGGAGTAGCTCACCAAAAGATGCATTTAGCTGGCTTCATGTGGCTTAACCCTCCCTGTTTATTAACCATTGTACGATACGGGCGAGCTGGTTTTTAGATTTGTAGATGACAAATTGGGGGAAACCAAAAACAACAAAAGCAAAAAAAAACAACAACAACAAAAAACAGATTATTATTTGGCTTTGACCTTTGTAATACCTTAAAGGTCATTTCTTCAGAACCAGCAGGAGATTCTGAGGACTTTGATCGAGTATCTTTCATTTCTCTTGCTTTCACACACCATTATTTTCCCTACAACTCACATTTTATGGTTTTCATTCTGAGCTGAAAACCTCAAAATTGAATCATGGATGAATAGGAAATTTGGAGGTTTGCGTTAGTTCTTTTTTTAATAAGGATCCATTTATTTCTGTAAGTGTATTTCATTTATGTTTCAAACATAGACCTTAATGCTACATTAAAAGGAATTTGTGCTAGCTGCCATCATTCTGTGCCACTTATAACACCAACAGTCTTCATAACCACATAGGTGCTGTAACACAGTAACACAATCATGACAATAAGTTAATTGTCAGAACAGATAATACATATATGTTGATTACTGTAACCTATCACGACAATAACTGACTTCGCCATTATAGTGTGCTTGAGAAAGACAAGCAAAATACTCCCCCAATACTACTTTAAAATAATGACTTTGGGAATGAAACCAGTGCAAAAATAGACTATATTTGCATGCGTTATTTTCCCCAACCCTCAGTGGTGCTGATCTTAACACTAGGGTGCTGAGGTGAGAAGGGAATTTTAGGGAACATAATGGAATTGATCTCATATAGTGAATCACCAGGGAGAAAATGCAAGATAGCTATATGATATTAACATAGAGGTAATGGTTTCTCTATTGAGGATTCAGGGTGAGTTGCATGAAAAGACACCAAGCTATAAAGTTTAAGTGCAAAAAAAAAAAAAAATCAATGTTGGACATTAAGGAGACTCAGTAATGCCTTCAAAAGCCTGATCAAATAGTCTGATCATATACTGCTGTTATATTCCTAACCCTATATACGGTATCTTGGCTTGAATTACTCTATACTGCAGATCTAGACTTTGTTTTCTTCTTCTAAATCCTACTAAAAATTCTGTTCTGGTTAACATAGTTACATCCACTTCAGAATTACCGGAGTAATAACAACAGCCCTGCTTGGTCACAAGCAATAAGGTTAGGTTATACCCAATGCAAAGAGCTCAGTGCGTTCCACACTCTATGGCATTTAAACATTAATGAGAAATAGTGTATTCACCCATAGTTAGGGCAGCGTAAAAGATATTTACAGATGTGAATATTGCATTTGGCATACATTACTTTAAGTACAGCACTTTCTGCAGAAGAGATAAATGAGATCAGTGGAGTTTGAAGATCTACTGGTTTAATGATATTCTATCATTTGTAAACAAAACTACTTACTGATTAGACCATGTCATCAAATCAGTCAGTGGAATAATAAAACCTCTGGAGATGCACTGTGTAAAAAGACAGGAATTTTTACCCAGTAATCCAGAGTTCATTTAAATGTGCACATACAGTGCCCTCCAATAGTATTGGCACCCTTGGAAAACATGAGCAAAGAAGGCTGTGAAAAATTGTCGTTATTGTTTAACCTTTTGATCTTTTTATTAATAAAAGTCACAAAAAAAAAAAATACTCTACTCTCATGGATATCAAACAACTGCAAATACAACACAGGTTTATTATTTTACATGATTTAGTGCACCTGGGTGACTAGAAACAGGAAATTGTTCACCCATGACTTCCTGTTTCACAGGGGTATAAATGTCAGGTAACATTTCGGTCAAATTCCCTTAGTCATTCATAACAATGGGTAAGGAATATAAGGAATATAGCTGTGTTTTGCCTTCACATCACATTATTTCTGATTATGTGTTGAGGTGAAGTTTTTTTTTAAACCTTTTCCCGCCCACTACTGAAGGAATTCTTACCAGTCCTGTCTGTTCTTGCAGTTATTTTTTGTTGTACTTTAAAGCAAAATCGATTCAGTTGAAAGCAGAATATTCCAGCTACCAGAGTCCAACCCAGACTTGTTTTTGGACGCTACTGATGCAGGAGTTGATCATTTGAGTCCAACATATGGTTCATTATCAGCCTGGAAAAACCTCCTAGAGGCTGCTGTCGACATAACATCCCATCCAAGGAAGGCCACTCACTGAGCTATAAAGCTGTTGATGGACATGAGCTTCCTCAGTGCAACTCGCAGTTCCAGAATTAATGATTTCAGATGAAAGATGTACATCCATTAGCAGGGCATCCACATGAGTGAATTTTAAGAATTAGTACATCTTTCAATAGTGCAATATGATCATATGATTTATTTTGCACATTTACTGCTCCGATGACTAATGATGACAAATTGACTACTTTTTGAATTGCTGGTTGACTAATAGGGCTAATTGCTGGTTTGCCTCGCACATGGGGATTCCTGTCTCCGCCCTTTGTGCTTGGAGTTTGTATGCTCTCCACGTACTTCGTTTGTTTCCTCTGGTTACTCCTGTTTCCTCCCCCTGTCTAAAGGCATGCATGGTAGGTTGATTGGCATCTCTGAATTGTCTGTAGTGTGTGTGAATGGGTGTGTGAGTGTGTGTGTGCGATTGTGCCCGGTGTTGGCACCCTGTCCAGGGTGTCGACCCTGTGAAGGATAACAGGTTTAGAAATTGGATTGATGGATGGATAGTTGTCTAATAAAATGTAATTGTACCTACCATCCATACCCATTTACATGAAGCTTTATAGTCCAGAATCTACAGTGGACAGCACACTTCATCCATGTTTCATCTCACTCTACATAGCCAATAATGACAAAACTGGCTATAAACACATGAAAAACTGGCATGCCAAATGACCTATTGTTTCTCCAGCAGCTTTCTTCATAATCAAAAAGAAGCTCTCAGATTTGCTTAATTAATTTATTTTTTTTTGTGGGGGGGGGGGATATCATAATGCCTTTTTGCTGCTAATCTCATTTTCCCCTGCAACACTATATCTGGCCACTTAACTCTGCCATGAGTCGGCCATGTTTTTCTGAGCAGTAAAGGTGTTGGTTGTGTAAAGGGTCATTCAGGGCATGTCTATGAGAGATTGACTGACAGAAGGAGTCCAGCATACACCTTTTGCTTGGCATGCTTTCATTGTTCCAACAATTTAAAATGTGATGGTGGCACACCGGGTATTGTTCCTGCCTCACAGCTCCAGAATATCTCAGCTTGGGTTCCTGACTGTGGGGAGATTTGCCATGTCAATGTAGGTTTCTTCCAGGTTCTCCAGTTTCCTCACACCTCCCAAATACACGCTGGTAGTCGAACTGGGTATGCTAAAATTGTCCGTAGGTGTGAATGAGTGTGTGTGGATGTGTGTGCCCTACAATGTACTGTAGTGGCATCTCATTCAGGTGTATTCTCACCTCAGAAATCAGCATTCCCAGGAGAGGTTCTGGATCCGCCATGACCCTGACAATGATAAAACAATAAATGAAAAACAAAAAAAAGTTTCAATTTGGAGAATATAGTGCATTACTTTTGCTTAAAATCGAAACCTTTTAGTTTACTGTTTTCAGAGGTATATGAGCACAGATGGATATTTTATCTCTATAAGGTAATGAGAAAAGTTGCACTTTCGCTATACTACCACTTTATAAGAAACCACAGTTCTATTTCTCCAACTGAAGCAGTACGATATTAAAAAGCATAATGAGAAACTGTAGATTTGTGTGTTGAGTTACAGCAGTGAAGGTAATAGCAGACAGAAACCTGGTCATTTCCCAAAAACAAGATGGTAAGACTCAGATACTGTCATTGGAACTTTGCAGAATGTATTTATCCCTGAGCTGATGCAGCTCGCTTTGGGAAGAATGTGTCAGCTGAATGATATACCGTAATAATAAAGAAAAATCTAGCTGATTGCCTGCAGGAAGAGATTTGTGTCTGCTGTGCCTAATGGAAGACAGGTAACGGCCATTTTGTTTTATTACAACCACATTGCTTTGCTGTGTGTGGCCCATAACATTAGTAGGGGGAAGCTAAAACAGCAGACTGGCATCTCATGAGTCATCTACACCTGACTGTGTTGTTATTTTGCTAAACCCAATGCATTTCCAGAAGCTACTGAAAAGCAGCGATATGTTATGAAATTAATTGCACTTGATGGAATTCACGAGTGTTATGCACGCATTGGGTGGCTATAAAATATGCAGGCGCTTAGGAAGGCAATTTTAAAGCATGCTCTACAGTAGTTCCTGGCATATACTGTAATTATACCTGCTGACTTTAATGCAAATTGTGTAGCAGTTGGTTTTGTGCAAATATCTACTCATTTATGTGTGTAGTTATAAATCAGCAGTATTCTGCATAGGAGGATGTGGTGAGGTGTATTCACATCGCAATATGCTGTGGTCCCCAGAGATATCTGGCTGGCTCTGGCTGCCTCCACATTGCTGTTTTTAGAGTCACTCCAATTTACAGCTTTTACACTGGCCAAGAGAAAGCTGCACACGCACAAACACTCACCACAGTCTTGCTCTGTTTGACCTTACTTTTTTTGTGTAGCTGCCATCCCTTGCTGAATATTTTATCAAGATTAATCTCAAATTTGGTGCCTCAGATTGCCTGAAATCAATCTTATTATTGATAACTGCTCAGTGTCAATTAAATCATGCATTATTAATGCTCAGATTACACAGTGGGTTATAAATTCTGGTAGGATAGCCTGTCTAATACAAAATGTGTCACTGGATACTGGAAAATCGAGCCTGTGACAATGTGTCAACCCTTTCTGTATGCCTGCACAATTTGGTAGACTTGTATCTTTGTTTAAAATGTGATAATCCTGTGTTTTTGTGCAATAAACAGACTAGTGGGGACCTTCTATAGCATACAAGCAACTGGAGAAAGTTGGCATGATGTGCACAATGTATGTCAAAACAATATAACATGCTAACTGGAATGTCACCACAGATTACTTTTCGATTAGTTACTTTACGTTCTTTCTATATTCTTCTATTTTTTTCTGGCTTAGACTATTAAATATAAATTTTCTTGAACATAATGATTTGTATGTAGATTGGTTGGCTAGGGGTGAAACTAGTAAATTAGTTCTGATGCAACCAGTTGCCATCTAAAGTCACATAATTAGTTAATTGTAGTCAACCTGTGTGCGATTATAGCGTAAAATGAATTTAATAGAAATTCACTCTTATTGGAAGGCCTCAAAGTCTGAGATAAAGTTCCAGAGAAGTTTCAATCAAGAGACTCAGCACCCATGTGGAAAAATGGTCTGTGGTCTGATGAGACGAAAATGTAACATTATGCCTTGACACAAATCAGTAAATTTCATGTAAACTCAATACTGCTCATCATA
The DNA here is from genome assembly GCF_023375685.1 of Ictalurus furcatus. Taxonomy (NCBI): domain Eukaryota; kingdom Metazoa; phylum Chordata; class Actinopteri; order Siluriformes; family Ictaluridae; genus Ictalurus; species Ictalurus furcatus. The sequence goes on from NC_071258.1 coordinate 5,792,393, forward strand.
CTTTGAACACAAATCCCACAGTGAAGCATGGTGGTGGTATTATCATATAATCATCATCATCATCATCATCATCATCATCATAAAATTGCCCTTGGAATTTTCTCTGATTAAATGAGGAAAAGTTCAATAGACGTTACTACTTATGTACATCTGGTAACACAGAGTGGCCTACAAACATGTCTGCAGAGGACTACAACACCGAGCCATCACAAACTATTACGTTCACCTTCATTCAGTGTGCAGCCTTTTGATTATATGCTACAGTGTTTATGGTTGCAACCAAGTTTCTGGTTCATGTCCTTGTCTCTTGCCCACATATTGTTTGTTTGTACATCACCCAACTTCTGCATGTTTATTGACCTTGACATTTTAGATTGATTTGCCTTTGAAAAAATAAAGAAAATTACCTATTCAAGATATTCAACATTTGCTTCCTTTGTTTTAAATATTTCCAAGTTCTAAAACCATTGGTTTATTTCTAATTTTAAAATGTTTCATTTATTGTATTATTATTTTTTTTTTTTAATAAAAGAAACTCCCAGATTTTCAATGTGGTCTCAGACTTTTGGACCACACTGTATGACAATGTTTCTCCTAAAATTCCTGAGGAGAAACAGAATGAAAAAAAAATAAATAAAAAGGGATGTAGTTTTTTTTTGTTTTGTTTTTTTCTGAGATTGAAGCAGTCAGAACAGAGAGGCCACTCTTGGCATCTGCAGCATTTGAACAGTCTAACCACAATGCAATTACGGCACCATCTGGGAAGTTGTAAAAACACATTGTTGTTTTACAGTAAACACAAAAAATATAATAAAAATAACATGAGTAAAACTGAATTCTCCAAATACAGCTTGAATTGTTAAAAAATGTATTCCAAATAAATCGGTATTGGTCTAATGGATTAAAATTTACTCACATAAAACATTAATTATTTAATGTGGATAATAATCATACTCAAATATCTTTGTACCCATATCTACGTATACAGTTCAAATAAAAATACTTAGCAGCTAATTGTCTCAATTTGGATTTAAAGGTGGATGCAAATGCAGAACCTCAGTGAAACATTTAATAAAATATCCATCAAAGCACAACCCAAGACGTACATGGCTCAAAGATGAGCATAACATGATACATGGAGACAGAACAAAGCACTGGTGAACGTGACTATATATACACACACCAATGCTAATGAGCTAAACATGAAACGGGTGAATGAGACATGCGACATGGTGCAGTGGCTGATGGGAAATGTAGTTTCTAGTCCTTTTCCGATATTACACGACACTAATGCACACCTCTTAAAGTATACTTATAAATACTAGCATATATAAAGTGCACTAAGGTATTGTTCTACTAGTTCTTAGACTAGTATATTAAAATACACTCGTGTAATTCTCTTCCAATAGACATGACGGTGTATAAAATATACTCCAAATGTACATTAGTACGCTTGTAGTAACTTGACACATAATTATCTTGGAAGATCTGAGAACAGTGTGTGACTCTGTATGTAAAATTACCTGGGTCTTTTTTCTCAGGAGCAAAATCTGAAAGGCAGGAGACTTACGCAGACGTCTCGCTTGTCTTTCAATGTGGTCTCATTGCTGTCTGGGAGAAACTATGGAGATAATAAGATATCTCTTTTTCTAATTAAGTTTTTTTTTTTGTTTTTTGTTTTTTTTACTATGGGTTTGTTGGTAGCCAGTTTTAAAATAGTTACATAACTTTACCTCTGATAGAGATTTGTGCAAAACAGAAAAATATTTCAGTTCAGTTTATAGGAAAACTATGTGTATAGTAAAAATAAAAACCAAATTTCAAAATGTCAAGATGTGAAGGGTTTTCTCAGGCCACCACACAAAGAAAAGGATACTCATCTCTGTAATGGTGATGTGATAACTGTTACAGACTTAGATGAGCAATCTACATAGTGCTTTGGCATACCTCATGGGCTGAAATAGATATATAAAGGCCTATTTTAGATAATAACCTGCCAAAAGTCACTGCTGCATGCTGATGCTTTTCTTTCACGTCTGTCAAATTTGAACTGTAATCATGCAATTTATTCTCATTCAAGTGACATTTTGAAGAGAGTTGAACTTTTACTCTACTTTGCTGCCTTATTTGCTCTGCACAAGTTCTTTTTTACATTGACAACTATTATACCAGTGCTGATAGTTCATGGATTGCATAAGTTTAGCCGTTCAGATTAAACACGAATTAAAGGCTTGAGGGGAAAAACTGGAGGTGTAGCTATTTTATGACAGCTCCTAATGTTTATTCATACGTGGTTAATGTAACACAAAAATCAGCGCAACTAATTATATATGTGTCAAATAACTATTTTGCACAGTAATTGCTCTGTAATGGTGTTCATAAAAGGTCAACGAAGACATCATTAGGATTCTTCTAAAGTTAACCGCCCCACACATCAAATGAACCCTTCCCTTAGTTTAATCACGTTTAGTGGCTACCAGATGCTGTGGTGAGAACCGGTATTAACCATCCATCCATCCATCCATCTTCTATACCGCTTACTCCTTTTCAGGGTCACAGGGAAACCTGGAGCCTATCCCAGGGAGCATCGGGCACAAGGCAGCATATACCCTGGACAGGGTGCCAATCCATCGCAGGGCACACAAACACATACACACATTCACACACCCATTCATACACTACGGACACTTTGGACATGCCAATCAGCCTACCATGCATGTCTTTGGACTGGGGGAGGAAACCGGAGTACCTGGAGGAAACCCCCGCAGCACAGGGAGAACATGCAAACTCCGCACACACAGGGCCACGGTGAGAATCGAACCCCCGACCCTGGAGGTGTGATGTGAACGTGCTAACCATTAAGCCACCGTGCGTCCTGGTATTAACCAATCAGGTTTAAAAAAATAAATAAATAAATCAGAGGTGACAAGAAGAGAAAAAGAAAGGTAGATCTGGTTTAATGAGGTACTATACAAGTTTTACCTACTATCATAAAGATATCTTATTCACTACACATTTTCATTATCAATATGGCAAGATGGCTGATGGTTGGGGGGTACAGTGGCTTAGTGGTTTGCATGTTTTCCTTGCACCTCTGGGCTTGGGGGTTCGAATCCCATTTCCCGCAGAGTTTACATGTTGTTCCCTTGCTTTGGGGGTTTCCTCCAGGTATTCTGGTTTCCTCCTGCAGTACAACGACAGGCTGATTGGCATGTCCAAATTGTCTGTAGTGTGTGAATGTGTGTGAGATTTTGAATGTGTGCATTGCACTGGGTTGGCCTTGTGCCCCAAATCTCCTGGGATAGGCTCCAGTCTCCCCTGCAACCCTGTGGAGGATATGCGGTATGGAAAATGAATGGATGGATGCACTGTAAAACCGGATAAGTTCATTGAACTAAAAAAAATTGAGGAAACTAATTACCTCAAAATTTTTAAGTTGATAAAACAATTTCTTTAAGCCAAATACACTTAAATATAACAAGTTATTTTTTGTTATATTTAAGTGTATTTGGCTTAAAGAAATTGATTTATCAACTTAAAAATTTTGAGGTAATTAGTTAGCTCAAATTTTTTGAGTTAAATGAACTTATCCGGTTTTACAGTGTGGTTGATGGTAGATCATGCCTTCAATAATTGAATGGCAAATTCTGAATAACACTGCCACCTGAGTTACATTGTTAATCGTAAGGATGGTGATGTATCATGGCTTATCTGGCACTCTGACTCCAACTTCCTAAGAAGCTGGGATATGTGAAGAGAAGCATTTTGCCGTACTGTAATGTATATGTGACAAAGGATTTCTTATTTTGCCTATTCCCCAATCACAATCACCCCCTCCATTTTAAAGATGTTAGATATGATATGATTTTTACTGAAATGATTTCCAGCCATGTTGACATATGCTGTATTAATGTTGCTTCAATGATACCTTCCCACACAATGGCTGGCCGGAGTGTTCTGTTCCAAATACATTGCATTTGGCCGCTAGATTAAATACTCATACACTGGAGACACTTCTGAATTGATTTAACAGTGTTTTGCTGATAATGCACTAAATAATATATTATTAAAAGTGTGTTTATGGGATAAAAGTCTTAAACAGATTTGCTATGGAATGTTTTCATGCCTCGTGTCCCTGACTTAAAGGATATTTGTACTACTCTAAAATGATGGCAGACACCTGGACTGGGGTTTTGGCTATTTTCCTAATAGCAGGTGTTGAAGGTAATTCTCGCAGTGGTAGTGTGTGCTAACTTTAGCAGTGACACATCGGTAAACACCACAGCAATACCTAAAAATAATACCAGCTGAAATTAGGAATTTAGCTTTAAAGCAGTGTTACCAACTTATGGGAAAGTAGCTATTGCATGCTCAACAAAAAAAGAAAAATCACTAGATGACATCATGGGCTACTTTGCATATACATTGAATCATCATTATCATTTGCCTATCAACATGAACATTACACAAAGGCAGGTTTTCTGAAGACTCTTAATTGATTTATTATATGAAGAAGAAGTATTTGCTTATGGCACCACAAACTATGAATAGATTTACAAAATAAGTACCATAATTAAGGAATACAGACAAAATTAGTAAGAAGTCAGGAAATAAATGGTTATGTTGAAAATATTTTAACATGAAGGACAAAAAAGAATGTAGGTGATTATTGATTGGTTGTAGGGAATATCATGCAATGAAGAGATGATGCAAAGTATTGCATTAGCCTTTAAACTAGCAAGGAGCTAGGAGTAAATAAATTAGCCAAGTTAGCAACAAATCATTTAGCCGTTATCGAGTAATTCTTTTAATCACTTGAAACAGTTTTAATCAAAGACAGAAAATTCAGTTAACTTGCTTTGTGCCTACATAAAATCACCTCAGTTTGAGATGTAAGAACACATTTTTTTGTTTTTTTGTTTTTTTTGTTTTTTTCTTTCAGTTAAGTGCTCAGCAAATGTTTGTAATAGTGCTTGAGGTAGGCAAGAACACACTTAAAAATCAAACATGTGGTTCAGCTAATGTTATTTATACACCAGCAATTATGCTAACAAGCAAAATCTGTCAGATACCTACAATGCTAGTTAGTTAATTAGTTAGTTAAATCCCTATACCACAGTACCACTGAATTCTTGATTCTAATTGGTCAGAAGTGTTTCTAATAGAAGATCTGACAATAATGATGGCTGTATTACACTTCTTTGATGTGCTCTTTCTAATGCATTATTGTTTCTATAGTAGAAACTTACACAGGAGGACACTCATGTGCATCCATTTTAAAAACATGTTTATTTGGCATTTTTGGAAGGAGTCTCCAGTGTCAGTCTGAGGTAATCTTTTTTATTCATCATGTTTTATGAATGAATTAATTTTAGTGTAATGGCATACTGTAAATCCTTACCAAGGTCATGTCACTATAACGTCACTGTAACTGTTGGGATGGGGGGGGGGACTATTTTCAATTAAATCCTTCATACTTTCACATCATATGAAATGGTTAAGAATCTACAAAGAGTGATTAGGATAATGTTGTTGTATGCATGTAACAGCAAAGATGCTAACAAAACTAATTCTCTCAGTTAACTGTAATACCGGCTTGGGAAAGATCAAATTGGCATGTTTTATTTTAACATTAAAACATATATGCTTTGCAAGCATATGGTTGTGGTGTTGCTTGAAGCTACCATGGCTTAGGAAATAATTATTTTTAGTAAGTGATATGTAAAAATTTAGGTTCCACAGGTATAGCTAGTGTTTTACAGAGGCTATACTGCATTCTGTTTTCTGTTATGCCATTTTGAACTGTACATTAAAAAAAAAAAAAAAAAAAAACTTTTCAAATAATGGTAGGTTGAGTGGCAAACTGGGAATAGTGAAGCAGAGTGGGGAAAAAAATAGCTAAAAAAAATATAAAATGCCTCCAGCATCAGAAGCACCCAGCCCCCATCTTTCTTCACCTGGCATTGTCATGATTGTCTGATGAGAGGCCTTTCTGCATGTGTGTGTGTGTGTGTGTGTGTGTGTGTGTGTGTGTGTGTGTGTGTGTGCGCGCATGCGTGTGTCTGGATTTGAGAGTCATAATTCAAAACAATCCAGCTGAGATGAAAGCTGGTATAGAGGGATCCTCAGGGGGCGAGAGGCGCCTGAAGCAAAGGTCTCCTCTCAGGGTGTGAGGACATTCTTAGGCTGATTGCTGGCAGAGGATTCTGGGTGAGGGTCAGTTTCTCCTCTTATCAGTCTGTGGCAGTTGTGGTGAGAATGTCTTTGCTAGTGACTTTATCATTTCACAATATCTGTAATGTAGTGAGGACTCTCACATTTTCATACACTATGCAATTTGCAGCATATCAAGTACCCTTGCTTGCAATCTGATTGCTCTTCAGATTCAAGATGATTTGTTTGATAATGCATCGCTGGTTTGTGGCTTGAAGATCCTCTGATCATTGTGTAAAATTGTTAAGAAAGATCTCGCAATTGTAGACTACAATGGATTATATATCATATTTTATATATTACAACTAAATAAATTAATTAATATAAAACAATGTAGTGTACACTTAAAAAAACTAAACTAGGAGCAAAAATACGGACAAAATGAAAGTGACATTTTATACACAAAAGAGAAAAATATAGATAAATCTCTTAAAAACATAATAGCACACGTTATCGTATACCCAGATGGCATCCACACATATTTGCTGACAAAAAAAGCTTAATTTATAAAAGGGACAGCATACACAGTGCACGTTATTTTATACACAGAGGACAAAAAAGGACAGCTAAATCCCTTAAAGTTATAGACCATATAGACAGTGGCTTAGTTGTTAGCATGTTTGTCTCTGACCTCCAGGGTTGGAGGTCTCCACTGTGTGCACAGAGTTTGCATGTTCTCCCCGTGCTACGGGGGTTTCCTCCAGATTCTCTGGTTTCCTCCCCAGTCCAAAGAAATGCACTGTAGGCTGATTGTCATTTCCAAATTGTCCATAGTGTGTGTGTGTGTATGTGTGTGTGATTGTGAGGACTGATGAGTTGGCACCCCATCCAGGGTGTACCCTGCGTTCTGCCCTGAATTCCCTGGGATAGGCTCCAGGCTCCTCCACGACCCTGTGTAGGATAAGAGGTAAGGAAATGGATTGATGGATGGATAAAGCACAAATACAACTAAAAGCTTTTAACGCATAGTATGCATAGTACACATAGAGGTCAAGAAAAATAAATAATTAAAGTCTATAGTGTATCCTCAGATTCCTGTTATTGGTGGATAGGAGTGGAACCAGATGTGGTCGTCTAGTGTTGTAGTCCATACACCACCAGAGTCATGCATTCTGGGATCCTTTTTTGCTCACCATGGTTATAAAGAGTGGTTATTTGATAACATAGCCTTCCTGTTAGCTAAAACCAATGTACCCCTTCTTTTCTGACTTATCTCATTAACAAGATGATTCCACCTACAGTATTGACAATTACTGGATTTGATTTTTGTTTGTTTTTGTTTATCGCATCATTCTGTGTAAACTCGAAACCAGTCCATCTGCCACTGAGATCACATAACAGTGTTTACCCTTCTGATTGTTCTGATCAGTTTGATGTGAACTGAAGCTCTTCACATGTACCTGCGTAATTTTATGCAATGGTCTGCCACCACATGATTGACTGACAGATAATTGCATGAATGGGAAGATGTACAGGTGTCCATAAAGCACATACTGTATAATTTTGTACATGAACAGAAATTCAGAGCACTATTTTTTATAGGCTGATAAAAAAAAAGATACAGTCCTTAGAGGTGTAGCCTATTCACATGCACAATATACACAGTGTTTGTTATTTTATACAACGTCAACTAGAAAGATAGCTATTATTTAAATAACACAGTACACATTGTTTTTTTGTTTGTTTGTATGTTTGTTTTTAATACAGAAAGATACTGTTAATACAGAAAAATACTGTTTCTTAAAGGGACTGTCTATAAAGTACAAATTTTGTTTCTTTTTTTATTGAGCTTAATTTAAATGGGATAGTGCACATTTGACTTGTTTTGTATGTGGATGAGATCTACATTTCTTAAAGTAATTGTTCATATTTCATTTCAGCAGAACTAAGGCAGAAAGTAAAAATATATATATATTTTGTATAGGGAAATTAATAAAAGATACAGACACATTTTTTAAAGGGGTGGTTTGTTCAGTGCACATAGTTTATATTTTATACAAGGACCACTGAAGAGACAGCTATATTTAAATGGATACTAGTCTACAATATTTTGTCAATCGAGGGGGGAAAAAACAGCTATATTTCTTAAAGGGATTCTTTTATATGGATGACAAAAGAGGTTAACATCTAAAATTGATAGTAGACATTAGTTTACACAGGGAAGTCGAACAGACAGATACAGTAAATCTATGACATTTTTAAAAGACAGATATATTTCTTAAAGTGGTAGTCTATGTAGTGCATATAGTTTACACTGTTTTATATGAGGACAACTAAAAAGGACAACCTTGAAGGAACAGTCCACAAAGATCATGTAGTACACATTATTATTTGCAAATTGATGCCCAGCAATAGTTTATACAGGAACTGAAATACATCCAACAGCTTAAACTACAAAAAAAAGCTAATCTATCTTTCAGGTGTTTTGTGCACGCCTAATTTAAACGGTGTGTTTACCACTGGAAATAGACATGTTGTGATAGAAAGGAGAGGTGCAGTTTTTCCTCTGTGAAAAGAAAGCTGTATATAAACCTGAGGCAACAATTGGAGACCTTCGAAACAAGAATCACATCTCTAGCGAACAAAAGTCTTGAGTAAAACATTGTGTTTGTGATAAAACTGAGGGTATTACATCTCCTATGAGTAAAGTAAAATAACAACAACAACAAAAAAGCATCCATCATCAGAGGAAATGGAACATTGGGATGTATTGCGTAGCGAAATGAGAATTTGCTTATTGTGAAATGATCTGGAGATGATTATATACGTTATACAGTGTTGGGAGGGTTACTTAAAAATGCATTCCATTCCAGTTACAAATGACTTCATAAAAAATGGAATCAGTAATATAATCCAAGTATAACAATATGAAAGTAATGTTATCTGGATTACTCCAAGACCACATATGTAAATAAAGTCAAGAGAAAAGCAATATGATCTAAAATACTTTTATTTAGAGCTTATTTTAGAGCTTAAAACATGTTCAATGTTTGGATTTGTTTTAATAAAAAGAAATAAAAGATCATTGTCCCTGATGTGGGTAACATTACATCACAAAAACTAGGGTGACCATATTCTGGTTTTCCAAAAAGAAGACAAGATATTTTTTTTTTTTTTTTAAGCATTCAAAACAGTGTTACTATGAATGCAGATTTTAATACACCCTGCCGATGTTTTAATTTTTTTTCCTACATTCTTTTGAATGTCCACGGAATAAAATAAAATATCAGATGCCACAAGTGTACCTTCTGCCATCATTCACACATTTGAATGATCACGTAATATGAAGCAATGTGATAACATGGAATTAAAAATGACCTTATATGGCCATGGACATTGTTTCGACTCAGAACAGCTGTTATTTGCTGCTACTGTCAAGCAACTGTTTGACGCCGTACACAACAACGCTTCACCTTCACATGGTCGCTGAGAATAAGCTAATGGTTGAGAGGGAGGAATTTGGCCAGTAGTTGACGCAAGACTTTTATAATTGACTAATTGGTGTGTGAGAAGGCAGGTATTACAGAGAGGGGTTAAAGCAATGCAAGTATGCACACACATGATACAGTATTAGACCATAAGCACATCATAATGAAACTAAAGCCGAATCCAAGTCATTTTCTCAAATTTAGAAAAAGAGGACATGTCCAGGAAAAAGAGGACGTATTGTCACCCTAACAAAAGTATTTCAGAGAACAATTTGTGTTAATTTCTACAAAATGTATTTGCGCATGCACCAGGAGGTTATTCATGTGAGCCCTGACTGGCAAGAGAGAACCAGACCTATAATCAATCAACTGTCTATATTGTGTTATGTCAAAAGGTTAATTTCTTTGCTTTTAAATGAAAAAATAATCCTGATAGTATTCCCATGTTTTACCAAATGTATCTGTAATCTGATTACTTTGTTTTTTGACGTAACTGTAACGGATTACAGTTTAAATTTTTTTGTATCCTGAATATGTAACGCCGTTACATGTACTCTGTTACTCCCCAAGCCTGACTTTATATCATATGTGTTCTGGGCTTGTTTGTCTTCTAGATCTTCATTAGAAAGCTTAATATCTTAACCACAACTTTGCTTGCCAAATAAAATAAAAATGTTCTGTTGGCACCAACTTTCAGAACAATTTATCCATGGTTTTAAAGGAAGCAGAGAAAACTATGCCTCTATGAATATGTACAGTTAGTCTCTATCTCGATCTCTCTCTCTCTCTCTCTCTCTCTCTCTCTCTGTCTCTCCCTCTTAATGAGATAGGAGAAATGAAACCTCAGTCTGCTAAGTAACGGCGCCATTTGAAATCATTATCAGCTCGACTCTCCTACTTCTATTGGACTAGAATGTATCCGTCAGACCTGAGGCCCATTGAAATATAATCATCCCTAACAGGCCATCACTGATAAAAAACTCTTTTCATCTTTACTCCTCTGGTGGAAAACGCTCAGATGGGGCTCAGCAACTCTGCTCTATTAAGACGAGACAATTAACTAAAGACGTTTTGACCCTAATTCCATTAACAGCTCTTCTTCTTTTGCAGCACGGTAATATTTCTTTGTGATATTTGCCGAATGCAGCCCATGTCTAGCCAGACTGAATACATCCTGGAGCTCTCTTGCGGGAAGTGGGCAGATGTACTCGAACGAGCGTTCTGCGTAGGAGTGGAGTTTAATTGGACAAGCTACTCTCCATTGAGCCACTGTACTAAATGTGACTTTGAGTACTACTGACAGAGTGAGAGAGACAAAGACAGGGAGACAGAGAGAAAGAGGCAGACTGTTAAGAGTTTGAAGTTAAAACAGTAACAGACTTCCCAATCATAAGAGAAACTGTTTGGGCTATATAGGTTTGTTGATTTCAGCTGGTTCAGTGCAATATGCCTTTTTTTTATTTAATACAATAAGATGAAATATTGACACTTCATTTCATAAGATTTTCTGTGTGTCTTAGATTAAAGAATAATAAATCACATTCTATTATGAAATTCTTTGTTCACTTGAATGGGGAAGGCTCTCACACTTATAACCACTTCTGCAACTTACATTTTTATAAGATAAAGATTTGTTTGTTTGTTTACTTGTTTTTGCATTTATCATATATATATATATATATATATATATATATATATATATATATATATATATATATATATATATATATATAACTTTATATATAAAACAAGCACATTGGGGATTTTTATATTTTATATATAGTCTGATATTTTATACATGCAGGAAAAAATACATAAAAATTTCTTAAAGCAATAATCGCCATGGCAGCAGATAAAACAGTAACATTTTACAAAAGGGATACCACAACTAATATACCTACAGTCATAACGTTAAAACCACCTGCCTAATATTGCGAAGGTCCCCCTTGTGCCACCAAAACAGTTCTGACCCGTCGAGGCATAGACTCCACAAGACCTCTGAAGGTGTGCTGTGGTATCTGGCACCAATACTTAGCAGCAGATACTTTGAGTCCTGTAAGTTGTGAGGTGGGGCCTCCATGGGGCCTCCCACGGATGGTCGATCGTATTGAGATCTGGGCAATTTGGAGGCCAAGTCAACTCCTTGTACTTTCTTTGAAATTTCTCAAACCATTCATGAAATATTTTTGCAGTGTGGCAGGGTGTATTATCCTGCTGAAAGAGGCTACTGCCATTAGTGAATAATGTTGCCATGAAGGGGTGTACTTGCAACAGTGTTTAGGTAGGTGGTACGTTACAAAGTAACATGAATGCCAGGACTCAAGGTTTCCCAGCAGAGCATTGCCCAGAGCACCACACTGTCTCCGTCAGCTTTCCTTCTTACCATAGTGCATCATGGTGCCATCTCTTCCCCAGAAAAGCAACACACACGCACCCTGCTGTCTACATGATGTAAAAGAAAATGTGATTCATCAGACCAGGCCACCTTCTTCCATTGCTCCATGGTCCAGTTCTGATGCCCACATGTTTATTGTTGTCACTTTCAGGAGTGGACAAGGGTCAGCATGGCCACTCTGACCGGTTCGCAGCTTCACACCCCCGTACGCAGCAAGCTGCAATGCACTGTGTTCTGACACCTTTCTATCATAGCCAGCATTAACTGTTTCAACAAATTGTGCTACTTATGTGGGATTGGACCAGACGGGCTAGCCTTCACACCCCATGTGCATCCTTGGGTGCCCATGACCAGTTGTCCTTCCTTGGACACCTTTTGGTAGGTACTAACCGCAGCATACTGGAACACCCCACATGACCTGCAATTTTGGAGATGCTCTGACCCAGTTGTGTAGCCACCACAAAGTGGCTCACATTCTTATGCTTGCCCATTTTTCCTGCTTCCCACACATCAACTTTGAGAACTGACTGTTCACTTGCTGCCTAATATATCCCACCCCTTGACATGTAACGACATTGTAACGAGATAATCAATGTTATTCACCTCCCCTGTCACTGGTTTAAATGTCTTAAAGGGATTGTCAAAGATACTACACATTATTTTATACATGGAGGACAAAAGAATGCTACATGGTTTATGTAACAGAAGCATTTTTGAGAATTTGCATTGTTCATATTGAGCTGTAAACAAAATATACATTATATTTAATGCCATAAAAGGATGCATGATTTTTATTTTATAACATCTTAATCTGCATGTTTTAGATGTACTCCTATGCCTGTTTTCCATAAAAGACCATTTAGTGTATTTTTTTCTTCTTCTGTTTTCCACTCAAATAGGAAAAGACCTTGAAATTGTAAGCATTTCTGAATGACAAGTCCGAATGCCTGTGTTTTTCACTCATCATAAATGAAATGAGTTAGGCGAACAAAAATGTTAAAATCATGTAGCAATGATGTGCATGACAACATAATGTGAAAATGAGTCCGTCTCTTATCAGGAGCAGAAGTGTGCGCTGATGTGCGTCACTGGGAGGTGTTCTCCTTCCTGTCTTCTCACTTTATGATGGATTAATTGGACTGTAAACACTCACTTCAGATACTTTCCCAGTATAAGAAGATAGCAGACGCCATGTGCATGCCCACACACACACACACACATACATAGCCCAGTGCTAAAAATAGTATGTATCGACAAGCCTCATTTCAACCAAGAGCTGCTGCATTGTCTTGTGCCACAACAGACCTGATGGCAAGAGAGTCAAGCTACGCTCCTCATTTTCTTGCTGTCCCTTATTAAACCTTCTCACCTTCTCTACCTATCCCAGCTTCCTACCTCGCTGTGTGCCGGGGCCACTCAGAAAACAATGTCATCAGATAAAGCACTGGTGTGTGGAGTAAAGAGCTCTCTAGACTCGGTGGTCTGTACACACACCACGCCTGTGTGCTTTTGTAAAGGACACCTAGGCTAATTGGCTGCAGTCAGGGTGATCACAAGGCCTGATTAAAAATGTGACTCCAGGCACTACACCTGGCTCATGCACCAGGCCTTGCTTACATCACATCGTCCCTTACACGCTCAGCTGCCTCGTCTTGCCTCAGCAACAAAGAGATTTGTATTTTCCAGAATGTTGCCTGCACATTAAAGGGTTGGCTGAGTTACCTGACCAATATGAATTCATAAAATGGCTTTGAGAGCACTTTCTATTCAGTGCAACAGGGTAGGATGCTCGTGATACAGACAACCTGAAATCACACCTAACCTTTTACTTTACTTTGTGAATTCAATGATTCTGCTCATCCTATGCACAGATCATTTGCTAAACTCTTCCTGTCTTTTAAAGATAAATATATATTGATATAAGATTTCAATATTTGGCACCTACTGTACATCAGATTATTTGCTGTACACAAATATGTTTAAGCAGAATATTTTGTACTTTTGTGGGACTAACAGCACCACCAATGGTTGTGAGAAAAATACACAGAATGGTATAAAGAATCAAGGCTGGCGCTGATTTCTTTCTAGCCCAGACTGTAGATTCAGTGACAGTACTGTAGTGTCTTACAGGTGATTATACGGAGTGAAACAAACCCTAGATTATGTCCATAACACATGATTAAGGAGGCACATAGACTAAACACACCTTGTCTAATCAAAGTATATCCATACTTTCATCCATTTTCTGTACCGTTACTGTTTCTGTTATGTTACACAGGATCATGGGGGTGCCTGGAGTCTGTTCCAGAGAACTCGGGGAACAAGGCAGGGGACAACCTAGATGGGGGGCCAATCCATCACAAGGCACAATTGCACACACACTCATACAAACACTACAATACATGTCTTTGGACTAGGGGAGGAAAAATGAGTAAGAAATCAAGAAATCAGACCCTACCTCACCGAACAGGCTACACAGCTACTAGTCCAGGCTCTTGTCATCTCAAAACTGGACTACTGCAACGCACTACTCTCGGGACTCCCAGCCAGCTCTATCAAACCCCTTCAGATGATTCAGAATGCAGCAGCAGTCTCGTCTTCAACCAGCCCAAAAGAACCCATGTCACACTCCTCTTCAGCTCCCTCCACTGGCTTCCTGTAGCCCCCCGTATCAAATTCAAGGCCTTGATGCTCACGTACAAGACCTTGTCTGGAACAGCACTCCCCTACCTCAACACTCACCTGAAGGCTTACGTTCCCTCACTCAATCTGCGATCGAATATTAGGTTAGCGACCGAATATTAGTAATGCCTGCTCAGCATGGCTGAAGGTCCCTTTCCAGGACCTTCAAACTAACCGTCCCTCAGTGATGGAATGATCTTACAACCTCAGTCCGGATCTTACAACCTCAATCCAAAATCTGTCCCTATTTTCAAAAAAACAGCTAAAGACCTGCCTCTTCCATGAGCACTTAACTAACCCCTAAAATGCCAACCCCACATTATTTTTAAAAAAACAACAACAAAAAAACCTTTACTCTGGCTCTTACAACTCTACTCTGCGCACTTTTCTTCTCTAGAATTCAATAATAAATATTGCATGGTAGCACTACTTGTATTGTTCTCCGCTTGATACATCGCTTTGCTTGTATTTCCTCATTTGTAAGTCGCTTTGGATAAAAACGTGTGCTAAATGAATAAATGTCAATGTAAGTGAGTACCCGGTGGAAACCTCCAAAGCGCGGGACGCTCTATACACACAGGGTGAAGGCAAGATTCGAACCCCCAAACCTGGAGTTGTGAGGCAAACATGCTAACCACTAAGTCACTGTGCCCCCCAATCAAAGTACAAATTATACAAAAGGACATATGACAGAACTGTAAGTTTAGTGTTTGTCTATTTAACATGTTTAGTATTTGCAGGAAACACAACATGCACCCAGTAGAACATTATGGACTTGAAACACTAAAGAAATTTGAAATCATGAATGAAGCTGTCTATATGCTGTTGAGCATATGTACAAGTTTGCCTCACATAATTCTTGGAATGTTGTGATGTAATACATAACCCAACTGCAATAGTTTCATTGTCAAGCTATTAATAAATATTATAGTTTTTCCTTATATGACTATCCATATTATTATGTATTTGTTTATGAGGGAAAGTGCATGTAGGGTACGTTTAAAGCTTTATTCTAAAATCCAAATCAAGGCCCAACTATTGCCCAATTATGTACTTTAAATCATTTTTAATGGTACACTACACTATATGGCCAAAAGTTGGTCCCCCATTCCAAAGCTGGTCCTCCCTTTACTACTATAAGAGCGTCCACTCTTCCGGGAAAGCTTTCCACTAGATTTTGCAGTGTGGCTATGGGAAATTGTACTCCTTCAGCCTCAAGGGAATAACGGAGGTCAGACACTGATATCGGGCAAGAAGGCTTGATGAACAGTCTGCAGTCCAATTCTTCCCAAAGGTGTTGAGTGGATTTGAGGTCAGGGTTCGGTGCAGGTAATTGTACAACCCCAGTTCCAAAAAAGTTGGGACGCTGTGTAAAATGTAAATAAAAACAGAATGCAATGATTTGCAAATCTCATAAACCCATACGTTATTCACAATAGAACATAGAAAACATGTAAAATGTTTAAACTCAGAAAATGTACCATTTTAAGTAAAAAGGTCATTTTGAATTTCTTGGCCGCACCACGTCTTAAAACAGTTGGGACGAGGAAAACAAAAATGCTGTAAAAGTAAGTGTTACTAAAAAGAAACAGCTGGAGGAACATATTGTAAATAATAGTGTATATTCATAACCTCAGGTAAAATATACAAGTGAAAAGACCCAAAGGTTGAAGGTACCCCAGGGATAAGGAAAGGTACAATTTAGTACATTTGCTTTCTTCGAGTAAATAATATCATGTCGTATTTCACCTACCTCAGCTATCAGTAGTGCTATCGTTTAGTAATCCAATTCTAGCATTAGCTTCTATTTTTCTATCTGAATATCCTGTCTCATTTGGAAATACATTATATTGCAGAACGCATTATCATTTCCATTTTATTATGTCTTGAATATTTAGCATTAATTCACCACTACACTAAATTATTTACCTTCACACTGTACATCATATTGTCCCAAATGTATTTTGTAACCTAAATTTTGTAGTGCTCTAAACCATAAACAGAATTGTGTGTTATGGGTATTATGTCCTCCCCAGGGTACATTATTAGGATACTACCTTATTTGGATTTCATGAGCACACTGGATATCCTCCATTATGCTCTTAAACAGGGCTACAAAATGGTAAAATGTCCAAAATAGTGCACTATATAATGGGCAGTGTGCAATTTTGCAAATAGCTTTCATTCTTCTTTTTTTTTCTATTTTGGCTCCTGTCTGAATCCTTATAGGATTATTCCTAAGTGTTTTCACTTGGGCCTAGTTTTCCTCTTATTTCCTGAATGTATTTATGCTCTGCTTACTTTGTTACACTGTACAAAGTCTTGATATTGCTCTAGAATGCAGTTTCAGTGTTTTCTCCTGCTGGTTTGCATCTGTTATCTACTTGCAACCTATTTTCCCATTTCTACCATTTGGATATCTACAGTTGTCAATATTATGAGTCATTTACTGTGTTTATTATGCTTTTATCTGAGAGCAAACAAGCAATATCCCAAAGCTTTCCCTCTCTTACTTCTTTATCTGGCCCACATACCACTGTGAAATGACAGAAAAATCCAGATCTGAATCTGGCTGTCAGAAAACAGTCACAACTCAACCTTGATGAGACCATATCCCACAAGGCTAGAATCTAGGTGACATTTGGTCTAGAAATTGAAATGTAATACAGGCATTGGTTGCATTTGGACCATTTTTACATCTCTATGGATATGTGGGTCCCCCCATGTGGGATATTTTTAGCCCATCACACTTTTCTTTTGCCATAACTAACCCCTATGTGTCTAAACTGAACCCTTTTAGCCATGAATTCTCTGCTATTTGTCAGTAAATTTATCCTATGCCATGCATCTAATATGGGCCAATTTCACATGTGGCACTGGAACAGATATATATATATATATATATATATATATATATATATATATATATATATATATATATATATATATATATATATATATATATATATCTGATATATGGTAACACAATTGGATCAGAAGTCCCATGACTTTCACATCAATTCACCTCAATGATCATAATCATTTTGGTAGCATTTGATCTAAAAAAAAAAAAACAAAAAAAAACACAAAACAAAAAGAAAGGTGAGAATTGTGTCACAAGCCTGATTCTCCTCTCTTCCCCCCCATGATACCACAGAAAGTCAAAAAAATCTTGGCACCCTCCTGCCTCTTCGCCTTCATAATGATTACTTCAAATTAACATCACAAACACTGTTACTGCTAGTGTTACCTCTATTTTGTTTGTTTAGTTCTGAATGGTTGTATCATGTTGAATCAGATTAGCGTTAGATCACAGCCAATCTAAAAAGATGCAATAATGTAGGGATGTAACCCAATGCTACTATCTGCATCTGTTTAGTGCTCCAAATATTCACATGTGCATTTGTATTTGTATTGAAAGCTGAAATGGGTGTGGCCTAAACCAGAGAGTTTTTATAGTTGATTCTATTCTCTCAAAAGCAAACAAAGTAATCTAAACCACTGCAACCCTGACCAGGCAGTTAATATGGATGAATCAATGATCGCTGTCAATGTTAATGAACATGGCCTTTTGTTATCCTGCAAGTTTCATATCTGACTGCTTTAAGATTGTGGAAGAAAAATAGTGCCCTTCCTTTATTTTTATGTTTAGAACACATTATCTGTTTATTCTGAATTTAAAAAAATCCTGTTCATATTCTGACACTTCCCTGCAATAATGTGAACAAATCTATTTTTTTTTTTTTAAATTTTAAATAAATGATTTGAACAGTAAATCACTATTACAAGACTGTGATTACCTAATCAGTTAGAAAAAACAAACAAACAAACATAAAAACAGGCTTCTGTCACGCTGGACTACAGAACCCACAAGCCAGTGCACATCACATGCTCACTACACACACCATGCCACATGACCACGAGCATCACGTGAATCACGTTGTTGTCTAATTAGCACAGGTGTTTAAGTCACGTATTGTATAGCGCTCCTTGGCTGTGTCGCATACTGTGACAGTACCTACTGCTCGGCTGTATGTACAGTATGTACTGATCAGTATAAATGGTAAGCATGAATACAATCCAGATGTACTACGCAGCACAGATTCTGACAGCTCTTCCACATCAGTCCTTTTGCATTATAGAATAATGCAGTATCCACAGTGTCCAGTGGTTCCATACTGCAGAATTAAGGTGGAAGCAGTAGGTCTACTGCATGCTGCTTTTCACCTGCTCTGTAGTAGGGTAGTAGGGATATTCGGACACAGTTCTTGTCTGTCTTTGTGTCCTTGTGTCATTCTCACATTCAGTGTTTGCCTCACTGTTTCTCATTCATGTTTCATGGTCTTTGTGCTTCTTTTATCTCACCGCAAATAAACATTTTATTGCACTTGCATCCGCATCCCATCTACAGTTCCTGACAGCTTGCTCTTTGACTGACTCTTTGAGCTGGCGATTCATGTTAACTGACTCCTGACACTTAACATAAAAATGATGAGAATTTTACCTTTGTTGAAATGAAGAGAATGTCTAGAAAGAATGTCTAGATAAAACGATCTGTCATTATTATGTGATCGTTTTCTACTGAAAGGGGTTTGGGTGATATTCTGAACCTTTCAAATAATCTCATTTTGTATTAAGTTATTCCATTTATACTAAATGGAGTTTAAACAATTGTGCTTTTGTCATATACTAAATTATAACCCTCTCTCTTGTCGTGTCTGCATATACATGAGGAAGATCCCACTCTCCATTTATGAGTGAATGAGAGGATTTGAAAGGTGTGCAGGCCATTTCAGAAATGCTCTGTCCTCAGTTGGAGGAATGATTGCTACTCATGCTGGCCTCTGGGCCTCACCTGCTCATCAGCTTTATAATTCTGATAAAATTGCTTTGTGGACAGAAAGGGCTCAAAATGGATGGCCGTATACTTTTGGCTACAAAGCCTGAAATAGGGATTAGATGTGTTTTGTGCTCCTGTCTCTCCGTTCTCTCGCTGCTCAGCTGGTCTTTTTGATAGCTTTTAAAAGGGGACATTGGGGGCATGACTTGTTTCAGCTGTCGGAGGAACACATACTGTTTTTTTTGTCTTCCCTCTCTCATCTGTCTCAGGGTTGCTTTCTTTATCTGTCTGCTTTCGTCGCTTTGCATATTTGTCTCTTTTTGAGGTCCTGCTGTAACTTTGTTTTATTTCCTGGATCTCTGTCTTACTTTGGCCCGCTTTGTCTTTTGTCCATCTGTCTCTCTCTCTCTTTCTCTCTCTCTCTCTCTCTCTCTCTCTCTCTCTCTCACACTCTCTTTTTTGTTTCTTTACCTCTTTATCAAAGTCAGATCAGTAGGAGAGATGACGGATGAGGATACATGTGCCATGTTCAAGGACATGCTAGTTCTCAGGTTCAGACGGATCACGCTATTTTATCCTCTCTTCGTCATTCGAGCCCATATTTTACATTTCTTTCTTGTATCTTTTCACATATCTTTTCACATATACTTGCTCACATAATTTAGTTACGAAAGAGCCTCGGGTTGGTTACATCTCCCACCACTTAGATCCAACAAAGCTCTGCAGTGTCTCAGATGGACTGGCTGAAAGCCTGCCCTGGGTATAAGGGTACTTAAGCCTTGAGACACTGTTTCATCTTTTTTTTTTTTTTTCTAGGAAAGCTCTTGAAATAAAGGGGGAAAAATCCCACTGCAATCAATAAAAGCTCAGATGTATAAGATAATATGCACAGGCAGGAAGAAAGACAGAATGTCTTGAGGCAAAATATGATTTTTCCAGCAATTTTTTAAATAGATGTTTTCACTCCCTTGCTTCACATGTGCTTTGCAACATAAGGGTGGCATTTGAGTGACTGGTGAAAAATGCATGTCATGGAGCTTGTTCTTCTTTTGCAGGTGATGATTACTGGACTAGAGTCTGGGCTGGTCCGATTTATCCCGATTTCTTTTCTTTGTCGCTGCAGTTTGCAAGGAACAAATTGATTTGTGCATTGTTATTGATCCTTTTTTTTATTCCAAGAAGAACCATTTTCAGTCTTCTCTCACTGTCTTTCTTTTCTAGTTTCTCAGTTCGAAGCTGCAGTATCTGGGGTTAAGTAGGTTTGTGAGCGCACCTTTATTAGCAAGTCATCCTTGACTCATTGCTAATTCCCTTGCTACTTCACCAAGTATGGCTTTTCATGTCAATCAAACAGGAAAATGAGCCATAATGAGTGTCTCAACCACACTGTGGCTCCAGTACTCTTTGTACTAGCCTTACAGTGACCTCGTTAGCAACAATGAGACAGTTATAAATAAACTCGACTTTACAAATGATAATGCATTGCATATATGATTTTTTTTTTTATTTATCTGGAATTGTATTCCAGTGCTTATTAATTATAGTCCTACAAGGCAACAGGACTATTGCACTTATTCTGTTTTTCTTACTCTAGAAAAACTTTTACACTGGAGTGCAGCAGAGCAGAAAAAGACATTTTTTGGTGTATAGCTTTGAGAGGACTGTGACTGCAACTCACTTCTTTATTTGATATATTTACTTGAAGTGTTGAAACATCTTGCTTCTGTTTTTCATTGCAACAGTAAAAGCAAACGTGATAAATCCAATCTGGTCCAGACGTCTGTGTTTACTGCAGCAAATACAATAAATGATCAAATACCATTACTTGTGGAAAGACTAAAACATCTGTGTTGATTTTTATTTTTACGTAAGCGAGGTTTCAGCATCTGTCAGTAAAAGTTTGTGTTTAAATGCAGCAGGGACTATAACCCATAACCCCTAGAGGACCATATTATCATCATAATATCTAGTTATTTAGTAAGCAATACAACACGACAGGGTGTGTTGTTATATATGCTGTAAATAATCAACAACAAGATTGAAGTTCATTAACAATGTCAAAGTTATATATATATATATATATATATATATATATATATATATATATATATATATATATATATGAATATTTTCCAATAACAATGTATCCCCAATTGTTTAATTCCTCTTATACCACAGCAATTAGCCATTGATTATTTTTAATTATTATTATTATAGTTTTTCTCAGTCACTTTGGTACATGTAATTTCTCATTCTTCTGAACTAATTGCCAATGCTTTGGTACATTCATGCAATTGATTATGCACAACTGTCAGCTGTTTCCTACATTATCAATTGCTCTTATGTCATGTTGATCAGAACATCAAAATATATTATACTGGTTCTCTGTTGAATAGTCTTACCCCCCCAACATCTATGCATTTGTTCATTGCATAAGTCATTACATGCAAAATGTTTGAACTAGTTATCATAATATGTCAAGTATATTTTCATACCATAGCAAAAATGTTCATATGGATTGTGGTCCAAAGCCATCTTCATGGTTTTAAGTGGTACCGTCCATAGTAATCACAATGATCTTCAGGCTATCCATGTGAGGCCATCCTCAGCAGAAGCGAGTGATTTCAAGTTTAGTGTTATTCATTTATTCCAAGGACTGGCATCTCATCAAGGGTGTGTTCCTGTTTGTGTCCGACATTCTGACCAGGATAAAGCAGTTACTGAAAATTTTATTCCATATTAATTGTGTACAATTAATATGGGTACTTTTTTCTTTCTTTCTTTCTTTCTTTCTTTCTTTTTTTTTGAAGTGGTTAATATCAAATTATGCCATTAATAAAATCTGCTTGGTAGTAGATTAAGATTTTGGGGATTTTGTGCCTACCACAGATCTCAAACTGTAATACAAAGACAGCCTAAAAGACGAAAGATCTAAAGAGCTACTGTAGGTAAAAGATACAATGAATACAAATAAACAAGGACAATGTGGTTGTATTTCACTTCATTTTATCCAAATTAAGTAATTAGAAAAGGTACTAAGGCGTTATATAGGACTTATACTAAGTCTAAAGCCTAAATAAATAAATAAATAAATAAATAAAGTCACAGGTCACATGATAGTTCATAATTTGAACATAGGGAGCAATACATCGGTTGTTAAATCATTATTGCATTGTCTACATGGTGCACTTGCTGTATATAGGGAATAGGAAGGTAAAGACAAAGTTTCTGAAAACTAGATCATTGCATATGAGCTCAGTTGAACAACTTTTTCCATTTTCTGTTGCTCCTGGTCACATGATGCTTTTGAAGACACTTTTTGCTCTTGCACATATTAGCAAGCCTATCCTTCTGTCTGTTTCTATATGACAGCTGATAACCATGAAGAAATTCAGAAACAGGCTGAATCACCACAATAAGACTAGGCAGTGTGATTGTTTTGAATAGTAGTGATCACTGATGCTGAAAGTGCCTCATCTTGTCTTTCCTTATGTGTGAATCTTTCGGTCGCCTGGGTTGCCAGATTGATCTGATTTAGACAGGGTTCTCGCTTTTATCGGAGTGGAAAGATTTTATGTGGAAAGCTCTCTCAGCATCACGCCTGAGAAGATAAGAATCGAGAGAGAGAGAGAGAGAGAGAGAGAGAGAGAGAGAGAGAGAGAGAGAGAGGGAGAGTGTGTGTGTGTGTGTGTGTGTGTATTTGTTTGTTCATGCAGTCATGCAAACAGAACTTCTTTTTTATTCCTTGTGTGTTGGCTCACAGCTCACTGGCTGTGTCTCATGAAACAGTGACATTTTCTCAGATGTGATTCATTTGCACTCTCAAAATAAGGAGAGGAGAAAAGAGAAGGGAAAAGTGGGATAAAAGGTGAGTCACATGCTCTATAAATCACAAATCAGTTAGCAGCATTATCCATGGCCTTAGTGCATGTATGTGCACGTACATGAGGGTGCCTTTGAGTGTGTGTGTGTGTGTGTGTGTGTGTGTGTGTGTGAGAGAGAGAGAGAGAGAGAGAGAGAGAGAGAAGGTAAATAACGGTAAAACTGGGAGAGGCAGCCTGGGAATTATTTTAAATATATATATATATATATATATATATATATATATATATATATATATATATATATATATATATATATTAGTTTATTATTATACATTTATATGTAATCTATTATATATTAAATCAAATGCAAATTAAGAAAAGGAAAAAAAAGCACAATGGGGTGGTGTGATGTTGCCCAATAGTTGATTATTTTCCTGTAACAGCACATCCCAAAGTGCTTTATTCCCATTATACTGCAGCGATTTCAAACTAATTTTACTTCATAACCATTTATAATCATTTAATGTTGTGGAACATCCAGAATACGGGTTATTTCCTGTTATCATTTAGATTATAGCAGCTATAAACGTCGTTCTCTCACCAGCCACTCTTTGTTTCTCTCTCCTGGAGTGAATAAGATGAAAAACACAGCCGTTTCTGAGAAACCAGAAACACAAAGTCCACTGTCCTGAAGACTTTGCCATGATGGAAAACGTTGTTCCAAAGCACTGACCCTGGAGACTCCTTCCAGTAATGTTAAATAAATGTATCCTAGAAGAAAGCTTAAATGATTTTAGTTTTCTTAATTACTTAACTTCTTAATTCACGCCTTCAGGATAGAGAATCAACAGCGCTGTTTTATAAATGATTATATAGTAAGTGTTTTTAGACAGTCTGTGTGTTGACGTCTTTTAGTGGAACTGGAATGGCATCTTTAAATGCATTTTTTCCTCCTTTTTACCATTTGGGCTAAATTCAGGAACTTTTCATGTGGTTGGGATGTGTGAAAAGGAAAACGTATCTCAGTCAACGAAAGCATGTCGTTTTCATAAATATATGTTAGATGAAATCAGCATGTCAGGTGTTATGACTATTTGATGCAGGCGAAAACTCTTTTCAGTTTCTTTTCATACTCAAATTCATCAGTCATACGTGAAATACACTTGCGCCAACTTGCAACGTCACAGCTCCCTGCTGAAAAAAATAAATAAAAAATCTCACCATAAACATGTTTGAGTGGGTTTCTCCATTTCCCGTTCAAATTGTAATGGAGATAAAATGAGCTCTAGCAGGAAATGAGCTTTCGATTGTGTGCGGCTTCCATATGCGAGGAGAGTTCCGTCTTCCTCAGTGCTTAAAGTGCTAAAAACGCAATTTGCATCAAGTTCAAATGCATCATAACACTCCAGCATTGCTGATTTGTCAGTGTGAGACTCCTACTGTAATGAGAGCTTCTTTCAGAGCAAGTCGTTCATTTCAGCTTCAATGTTTCAAAAGAAGTCTGATGGTTTCGGTATACAAAAAAAAAGAGGTTATTGATCCCACTATGCTCCATTCAGGTGCACATTTTTATCTGTTAGACATGTACTTACTGTATGTAAGTACAAATTTATTCAAGTGCCTTCCTTTTAATGCATATTGGAAGTCTTTTGTCGGTTTCCCAGGTTGGGTGACGGCAGATTTGCAACTGTTTCACAGTTTGCCTTTAAACGCATCATATATAGGTATATATTAGGCACACCCTAGTGAATGGTGCATGCTTTCCTTTTTCTCCGGTATGGCTATCATTCATCGCACACCCTGCTGATAAATAAAAAACAATCCACATTTTTCTGCTTCGATTCCTTGCGGCGCTGAAAAGTGGAGCGCACTTCCCTTAGTCAGTGTTTTTAGCTTGATTAGAATCAATTGCTCTCCGGTGGGTAAATAAACATGAGGTACCCCCATTCAAATGTCTGAACAATCACTTTATCTTAATATGCATTTTATTCTACCTCTGCATTGATCTATCTCACTCTCTCGCACTCTCTCGCAGGTTGGTGTATGAATGATTGAGTGCGAGCAGATGACTGAGGTGCTGAGGGATCAGGAGCACTAGAGTGGAGGCAGCCCCAGCTGTCCTGTGTGGAAGAAAGAGGGAGGACTGAAAGAAAAGGTGCAGCAGGGCCGTCTGCCCCCCTGCATCGCACAGGTGCGTCTGATTTCAGGTGTCATCTTGTGGGCTTGCACTGCTGGCATGTGAGTCACTGAATGAGCTCTGTCTTTTTAACTTTCTAGACAATGCAGACTTAACATTTTTAATTTGTTCTGTGTGTGGTAGAGTCACCTGTTTGGACTTTTCCACATGTAGTACCATGGGATTTTATTATCGCACGTGATGTTTTTCACAATTTGTTTAATTTCATGTTAAGTTTTCTATATGTATGTCATTAGTTTTTATTTTTCACATGTAGGATATTTGGTTTTATTTGTCAGATATAATCTAAAACACATTAACATGATGTCACATGCATTTACTTAAACTGTCCAATGTCAAGGCATAGTATGATGAAATGCACATTCACATGTGTTTTTTTTTTTTTTTTTTTTTTAATTGTGGTCACATATAGTATTAGGCACATAATGATAATGATTCTTTACTGATCACATATACTTTACAGCACAGTGAATTTTTTTTCTTCGCATACCCCAGCATGTTAGGAAATACAGCACCCCTGGAGCAGAGAGGGTTAAGAGCCTTGCTCAAGGGCCCAACAGTGGCAATTTGGCAGTGCTGGGATTTGATCTCATGACCTTCCAAGAGAAGTCCAACATCTTAACCACTAAGCTACCACTGTCGTTAAACAATACATGCAAGCCAATGAAAATAAAGACACTGGATCTACTTGACTGAATTAAACATAAATCCCAAACTAAAATGGGCCAAAAATTACTCAACATTTATTGGGTTATGGGGCACTCAGGGTTCTATGCATTGCTTCATGCGTAGTGGGGTGGGGATTGGGGCCTTGCTTTGGTTCCTGAACATCTGTCCCTAAATACAATGAATTAGTGAACTGCACCACAGACATGTATGAACTGTTAATGAATATCTAAATCCCTTAGCAAGAAAATATCAATATTTCACACTTTTCTGATGTTGTGAAATGGCAGAATCAGATTAGTTCTGCTCTCAGAGGAGGCTTTGTTATCTAAGTATTCAGCTTTACAGGAAAGATGACATCTCTGTCAATATTTGTGGCACCTTTTTCCATTCTACGTACAATTACTGGCAGTAGCCCATCTGTTTCAATGCACAGTTTGTCAACCTCTACACCATCAATCAAAAGAAATGCACCACTATACGACCACAAGTGACCAGATGTTGCTTACCATTCAGTGATTCTCAGCATAGCACCGACAATAACATGATATTGTCATGATGATGTGTGTGACACTTTGACAAATGTATCAGGCAGGGCAGAATTGTTGGGTATCTAATCAAATGACAGACAAATGTAGTGCCAAGGTAGATAAATATTCAAATTTACACTCCAGCCTATGCACACTATAATTATTATTAGTATAATATGCTCGCATAAGAATGATTGCATAGATAAGTGAGCTATAGTCTCTAACTCCACACATCCAAGGATGCTGTGTCTATTAAAGCAGCCAGTAAGTGTAGACTGCTCTTAAAACTCCCTTGCTGATTTTACCAAGAGATGGCAGAAACGTAATGATTAAAAAGCAGTTTTGTCTGAATATGATGCTTATTTTCCTCCTTGTTTTTTTTTTTTTTTTTTTTAATCACTGTCTGCTTCTGCATTTTTTCTGAAAAAAACTCACTGCATTTTCATCCATTATAACATTATCGTTGCACTGCAGGCAAAACTCCTACTTGGGATTGCTTCTCAAAGAGAGTAGGAGTTTGCGTGAGTGTGAGACAGTGACACAGTGGGGAGCCTTGTGACCTTTTGATACCTCTCCATTTCTTTAGCGGCTCCCATCGATCCAGCAGTCATGGAGGGAAGTGAAAACTAAGGCACCTGGGGAGGCAGTGTCCCTAGGCTTGTACACATATCATGGACCACCATTCTTCCTCATGGAAGTGAGAATGGAAGTGCAAAAGTGCCTCTGTGCAGAGTTCCTGTGAGGAACTGCTCTTTTTTGAATCATAGTTTATCTTAGAGAGCAAGTTAGATGGCACTTACAACAGGAAAAACAGACAAAGAAATTGAAGTATATATATATATATACTTCAATTTCTTTGTCTGTTTTTCCCCTTGTAATCAGAATGTATACATATACCGATCAATATTAAAACCACTGACAGGTGAAGTGAATTGATTATATCATTACAACGACACCTGTCAAGGGGTGGGATATATTAGGCAGCGAGTTAACAGTCAGATGCAAAAATTGTTGAAACATGTCCGATCCATGCAGGCCCCAACTCACAACTTACAGGACTTAAAGGATCTGCTCCTAACGTGTTGGTGCCAGATACAACAGCACACCTTCAGTGGTCTTGTGGAGTCCATGCCTCAATGGGTCAGAGCTGCTTTGGTGGCACAAAGGGGAACCTGAACGATCAGTAATTCTGCCATAGCCATCCATGGCTTGGATTTGAAGAGAACATAATTCTCCCTGTGCTCTAGATGTAACGCACAACCTTCCAATCTCCACTGCTGATCAGAATAATGCTAGCCAGTCTTGGTGTTAGCTCTTATACACAGAATTGGGCAGTTAGTTAGGCCTTTCCTCTCAGTTTATTCGGTTGTGCTGTGAGCAGGAGAATAGGCAATTGCTCAAAAAGAGCAATTTGGTTTCCCAAATTGGTAGCTGTCATGCAATAGCAGATACTCAAATAGTAGTGGGTATTGTATATAAATAGCTTATAGGAGAAAACTGGGTAATAAGTAAAGAATAAAACATGACAGGGAATGCTGTTATAGGAAAATAATCAATGATGGGGTGGGTTGATGTGGCCCAACTGCATGTCACAAATTGTTTTACTCATCTTTCTCTATTCCCCAGCAATTTTTGTCAATTCTAACAATGTTTATTATATAGCATTAACTCTGTTTCATTTAAACATTTACAGTTGCATTTAATGTTGTGTTAGGTCCAATTAATTCCTGTTATCTATAGTTGTTCCCTCACCAGCATCACTTTTTTTTATTTCTGCATAAGATAATGAGACTAAATGCGCCTTGGTGTGCAAGATGTTACTAAGGAAACAATAACATATTAGAATGAGCACATTAATATAAACCTGTGATTTGAATTACAGATGGCACTGCAGTCAGACCTGCTGTTACAGAAAATTAATCCACACCTTGTACCCAATCAGAAGAAAAAAGTCTACAGCGGTGTGGTATAAATCTGTTAACAGAGGTGGACTCTACAGCTAGTGCAAGTTTGATTCTCCTGTAGGTAAAACTGGCATCTCATGGAGAAGGAAGGATGACAGTATGTTATAAGCCAAATATGTACTGGTTCCATGCCAAAGTGGTGCAGCTTGGCACTACATAAATTTTAAAGGGTAAAGCGGGACGTTTCTTACACATTTTAGAAGATGTATGATCACTTTAGACTTGGTGACTTGTGGTGTAATTTTAAAGTGCAATCGACAGGAAGATACACTATATGGCCAAACGTTTGTAGACACCTGACCATCACATCCACATGTGGGCCTTTATTTAGAAGCACAAACCTGTCAAGAATGTCTTGCAATTTCCCTGTACTGGAACTTATGGGCCCAAACCTGTTCTAGCATGAGAATGCCCCTGTGTACAAAGTGAGCTCTATGAAGAGATGATTTGACAAGTTTGGAGTAGAAGAACTTGAGTGGTCTTGACAGAGCAGAACACCTTTCTGATGAACTGGAACACCACAGGCCTTCTCGCCCAACATCAGTACCTGACCTCACTAATGATCGTGTGGCTAAATGAGCACAAATCCTCACAGCCAACCACCAAAATCTAGTAGAAAGCCTTCCCAGATGAGTGGAGGTTATTATAACAGCTAATAAGGAGACTAAATCTGGACTAGGACGTTCAAAAAGCACATGTTATGGTCAGGTGTCCACAAATCTTTGGCATTGTAGTGTATATCATATTGACTATTGGCTGCTGTTTGGGATGGAGCCTTGACATGGCTAATGTTGTAGTAAGAACTCTAGTCATGAGTTTAAGTCTTTGGCATTATTGAATTGGAAGTGTTGGAAAATGGGTGGAAAAAAAAGATTATATCTAGCAGTTTTAGCTATTAAAGATTTTGAATTTATTAATTCGGTAGATGCTTTCAGCCAAAGTGAATTAAACATGATTAAAAAAAAACTGAGCAGTTAAAAGTGAATGATTTTGAGAGTAAATTGCCTCAATGGCATTTTGTGCTCACAACCTTTCAGCTACTGCAACTGAATCAGAAATGCTGAGCTGCTGTTGCTCTGTGACTCTTTACCAATCATCATTAAATGGGTAGAGCAAGCATCGTATCATCACTGCTGAAAAACCTGAAAACCTAAATTAACACCAAATTAAAAATGCAAGTGCGTGGTAAGCATTTTGAACGGAGCGAGTTTTCATACCATAACGACTGGGTTATGACATCTCGGCTGATTTCCAATGCAAAATAATGCAGTTGCTGGGAGACAAATAAGTTGTGTGCATGCATCTTTGTGTGTGTGCATGCGCTTATATGCTTGTTTGTGTTTGCCGATCTGGAGAAGCTGCTGCACAGTTTGACAGCACGTCTGCAGACTGTTTATCGGCTTGTCCTTGCTTGGTCTTGCATGTTTTTGTGCCAGAGCTATCTGACTAACCCATATATGAATCTTTGGGCATTTTTTAAAGCTCCCTATTAGCTATTCCCCTCAGATCCGAGTTGTTCCCTAAAGCTGGATGCGCTCTAATAAACTTGCCGGGACTTGTCTGTCATGCTGTAGAATTTGCAGTGTTCAGCGCATCATACGGTCACCGAGCCACTTATCTGCACATAATACAGACGAGAGAATTCATCCTGAACGGAACACACGAGTCGATACAACAATTGCAGAATGATTATCATGTCAGTTTGAAAAACAGGCTGTTAAATATATTCGCTGACTAATTTATACATTTTAATCAGTGTCACACTTCTTGGATACATTATTCCTATTAGTCAGAAAACTGTGATGATTTAATGGTGGGAACATGTATATTAGATCCTACAGTATGCTCTCAGGATGAAGGTTCTGAACTGTACTATTTCTTGTCACTGCAAAAGTAAATCTGGTTACTCTTTGTATGTGTGCACCTTTCATTTGGGACAATGAATGTTATTAGACCTTATGGGAGCATAAGAATGTACCCTTGCGGACACCACCCCAGTGCAAAGAGAGGGTATTGGCTGATTCGTGAATTCCAGTAAATGGAGCAGATCTGTGAAAAACATAGTAAATTGTACACATTTTTGCCCTCATTAGACACTAATATGGTGCTTTTATGGGGCAAGTAGGAGTTCATAAAGTGTATATCCTCTATGCTGACCAGGTGATGACAGGTGACACCCAGAAGTGTCAGAACTGCCAACTGTGCCCTGACTATATGCTGCTCTCGGGTCCCAGTTCTCAGTTCTGTTGTTAACATTACTTGCAGTGAGGCACCGGATTACATTTTTTTCAGCAAGAGCATGTAAAATGCTTAAAAAGGGATTCTATCCGAAATTCTGTTGCTTATATCTATTTCATTATGATCTTTCCGTTTTTTTTTTTTCTTTCTAATTCTCTTTCTCGTCACCCTGTTGTGCTCTGGGTTATCATAGAGTTCCTTGTTCTCTCATTCAGTATCATCTTCCCTTTTCTTTTCATTCTCTTATGCTTTTTATAATATCCTCATCTTCTGATCCTTCACCTCCTACTCTTGTTCTCTCATACACACCTTCTCTCTCTATGGTAATAGCCTGGCCTTGTCCCTGCTTATTTGCATACATTATTCCCTTCATTCCCCCTCTCTTTTTTTTTCCTTTATTCATGTGGAAGCAAAAGCTGGGGATGGAGCCAGAGCCTCAGTCACAGGGAGCCAGGATAAAGCAGTGAATCAGCTCTGAGTGCTGCATTTCCAAAGAAACTCTCCTGTTCAGCCGTGGATCATTTTCATCTCCGTGGGCACAGCCACTAATGGTCAGAGGTCAGCTGTATAACTCACAGTACCAGTCTGGCCACAGCCATGCCATGTGGTGTGTGACTCTGGGCTTCCCTGAGAATGCGATTAGCTACATTTGCATCTGGAGGAAAGGACACAGGGTCCCTAAGTCCCCACTGTCACAGAAAATTACCAAGTCTTTGAGCATATGTAGCTTGTCAGGCCAGAGTCAGGCCCTTTGGAACAGTTTTAGCAAGCTTTTTTGGAGTGTTACAGCAAAAATCGTGAGCTGTTTGCAAATTGCACATTTTACCCATTGGAACAATGCTAATAAAACTTTTTTTTTCTTTCCAAAATGGAGCCATGTCATGCACATGGCTCATTTTCTGTAATAAAGATCTTCTTTAAACTTCTAAAAAACCGTGTTCAGGTACTTTGACCTGACAAGCTGAAGTCCCTATCACATTCGTGCCATATCTTCTTTACACTCGCACCTACCGCCACGTGGACATGAAGGGCTCTTAGGAGCCTATTTCCATAATTATTGTTTATATTGCTATCAATGGAGCTGTAGTCATGGCTTAAACACAGCCGCTTCCTAGCTTTCAGTATAAATGTGTAAAGCATGAGGGGGAGGTGTAAAAATATAGGATGGCTTGCTCTTGCAGTTTTCTTCCTGCTTCAAAAGCTACTCTTATTTCTTTTAATGTGTCAGTATGATAGAACAGAAGGGAGTTTCATCACAAAACATAAATGAATGAGTCCACACATAATGAATTGGTAAT
Organism: Ictalurus furcatus; assembly: GCF_023375685.1. Classification (NCBI taxonomy): domain Eukaryota; kingdom Metazoa; phylum Chordata; class Actinopteri; order Siluriformes; family Ictaluridae; genus Ictalurus; species Ictalurus furcatus. The sequence continues at coordinate 5,824,668 of NC_071258.1, forward strand.
GCAGTTTGATTAAAGATGGAGTCATTCGAAGACTACTTGCCAATCACATATTAAAATATGAAGGCAACATGAAGATATTACAATAAATAATAGAGAGGAGTTACAAATGTCTTTCACTGTTTCATATTATCTGTTCGAGTCCCACCTCTGCCCTGTGTGTGCGGAGTTTACGTGTTCTTCCCATGTTTCAGGGGTTTCCTCTGGGTACTCCGGTTTCCTTCCCTCAGTCCAAAGATATTGCAGGCTGATTGACATTTACAAATTATCTGTAATGTGTGAATGGGTGTGTGATTGTACTCGGCAATAGATTGGCACCCTGCCCAGGGTGTCCCTCACCTTGTGCCCTGAGATCCCCGGGATAGGCTCCAGGCTCCCCGCGACCCTGTGTAGGATACAGAAAATGGGTGGATGGTTGGATGAATAGATTTCTGTCTAGAATATTTAGTGTTATTTGCATATTAGATACAGCAAATATGCTATAGATGTCCCATTTCATCCAAGCACCCACCACTAAGGAACACAGCATGTTCCAAGTAGATGTTAATAGGGAATGCAAAGGAAGGAAATGGTTTGTGTATTCTCAAAACTGGGATTTATAAAGTGCAAAATGATTGATATATTCTTAAATACCAGACTAACTATGCAGACTAGATGTGCCAACATTATATTACATAATGTGTATCGTACCTACTTTTTCATGTTCCACCCCCCGTCTCCTTCTCGTTATCGGTTGTATTCTGCCATCCTTCGGTGTCCAGTGGTGTGAGTGTGAGACCGCTAGACTAACAAAATTGGACAACAGTCACTTACAGGAATCCCGCTGGGTGCAATCAGAGCTCATTACTGCTGAGGGAACAGGTGGGGCATACAGACTTTTCACCTTACACTCAGGTTGCAAGAGGACCACAGCGCGCCAAGCCGAATGGTGGGAACTGTTGCTATTATTCACTGTTCTGGATTAACACCTCTGGGTTTCACGCAGTTTGTGAGTCAGGACTCTACTAGGTTTGACATTTATGGAAGATAATCCAGTAGAGGATAGATGTTGCCGATTGTGGGCCTTGTGTGTTAACGTGTGTGTCTGGTGTGATAGGTGGAAGCTAAAAGAAATGGTATGAACACACACATGTACAGTACAGTACAGTTAGTGCCTCCGGGATTTGTATTGATAGGAAACGTGCTAGATAGTGAGTGAAGGATGATAGTGTGTGTACAAGTATAAGGTATGCTCAGAATAAGGTAGAAAGGTAAGCAGGCTTGTTTGAACAAAGTAAGGTCAAGATTTTTGCATTGCCGGCTATAGATAGCGTAGAAGGAGCACAGCATGAGAGTGTGTTTACAAGTAAGGTTGGAATTAAGGGAATCGGTGTGTCTGGAAACTGAGAAAGCTAAAAAATCTGTCAAGGATCCAATACTAAGCTTTGGTTTATGTACAGTTTTAGCAGTGATCCTATCTTGGAAGTCAAAGACAGGAGGGTGAGAGTAAGGTTTGCTTGAAAGGTTTGACCCTGGAGCAGTTCCAGATCTCTGTAATGCCCTTAGCCTCGGTAGAGCTGACTTTTATGCCTGTCTGATGAACCTGGAGATAAGGTGTTGCCTGAGGTTTCTTATTGGTTGCCAGCCATGTAGGATTTTATTAGTTTCTCATTTTCACCAGGTTGGATGGGGCACCATCTACAGCCTCAGTGCTGGTGGCTCATGCATGGCATCTCTCCGAGTTACTGAACTGTGTTACTGTAACGGTGCTGTCCCAAGTTACCTCGTCACCACGGTGATTTTAACATGAGGATGCTGATTTTGAGAGCTTGGTTTATTGCATATTTTCATTCTTCTGTAACTGTAGACTTTTTTTTTTTAGTGACCCATGTTTTTACAATCATTTCAAAATTGAATAGTATACAACTGGCTATGTATGTTTCAAATCCATCAAGAATACATGCATACTGTCTCAAAGCAACAAGAGAGTATGACGATTTTTGATCACCAGGTCTCACGTTGTCTCCGAAAAATCCGTTGAGGCATCGGCTGTGTCACCTGATCCACAGCAAACACACGGCTTCCAGCAGTTACATTCATCTCTCACTCTCAAGCAGGGCATACTGGATTTCAGTCATTAGATTTGCTCAGTCTTTGATTTCACTTTGAGAGTTGTTCTTTTCCTTTGTTCAAAGTGGTGTTATTAAAGAAGCTGTATTTATACACTCATTTTTCCTAATTCCATTCTCTTTCTCTCTCTCTACATCTCCTTTCGCTTAATAGAAAAGATGTTAAAACTTCAGCGAACATACTGAAAGCTTTTCATCTCCTTCTATGAAAGGAGTGTGTATATGTGTGTACAGGGGTCTTGCATGTGGGAGTGTGATGCCATTACAAAGTAGCCATTTTATAATAAATTTGGAATGTTCTGCTCACTTTAAGATGGATACTGTTACGCTGTTATTTTAGATAATCTCGCATTCACACCATGAATGTTTTATATGTCAAGCAGAGGTTAATAAGAACAGTCTGCACTTTTCATATTTCTCACGAAAATTCAATCTGAGCATAATCACCACGTATGTAACATGTTACACTTGAGCACAGCTTCAACATAATAGCTGGTGGAGGACTCTGCTGCATTCTGAGAGACAAAAGGAGAAAGATGGCTGTGGGCTCACAGACGCCTCAGCCATCTGTCCCCCACGTCCCTGCTGGTTGTCCATGCTCTGTCTCGAGTGGATCCTGTGAGATTCCCCTGCCTCACTATTGCGCCATCTGATAGGATGATGCGGTGATGTCATGGAAACTTGCACACACGTTTCATAAGTCACCAGTATGACTAAAATCACAGATGAGGAGGAGTAGAAGGGTCTCACCATGATCATCTACAACCATTCCATATCCAACCAATCCATCTTATTTAACATTCCTCTTTTTGAGGCTAAAATGTTTTAGTTTGGGGTGGGAAATCTAAAAAAGGAATAGGTATAAGTCTTTTAGTAGACTTGCATGTGCTGTTATAGAAAAATAATCAAGAACATGGTGGTGTGATGCAAGAATGAGGGTCATTACCACCCCAAAGTGGATTGTTTTCCTATAACAGTCTTGAAGTGTTTTATTTCTCTCATACTATACTGATTTGACATTTTATTATTAAAGTCCCATGAAATCAAAATGTAATTTTCATGACTTTTAATATGAATATGTTAGCCTTGAAGCTATATATAAGCTGGTGTGTTCCAAAACAATGAGAAAATTCACATTTAGAAGATATATGCATTCAAAATATACAGTCTCTCTCTACCACCAATATAGATCAACAATGACTACGTTTACATGGACAGCAGTAATCTAATTATTGACCTTACTCTGATTAAGATAATAATGTGATTAAGGTATTTACATGAGTCGCTTTTAGAATACTCCTGTCATGTTCCCGTTTTACATGTTCTAGAACATAATTAGATTAACAGCCCGCGTCATTGCGTCACCGCGCCACGCCGTCCGACGTCCCTCCAGAATTTCACGTATTAACATACAGTTCGTCTTTGTTATGGTACCGTATACAGTTTTGGGTGTTTTTATTGAATTTCTTTACGAATGCTTTAAGTGCAGTTAATTATTTGCCATGCTGTACGTGCTAATAGACAACTGCTTGAAGCCGTGGGCTGCGTCCCAAACCGCATACTTACCGTCTATATAGTAGCCGAGATACATGTATTTTTCCCCACTACAGGCCTATAGTAGGCAAGTATGCGGTTTGGGACGCAGCCGAACTCTCTTGCTCGCCGTAAAACGTAAAACTGCCGTGTGTGATCGTGTCCTGTCGCAAAATGTGGTGAAAACCCTCACACGACGTTCATAATGTGATTAAAGTGTTTACATGTCTGTAATACATGTCCATAATGTGACTAAAACAGGAGTACTCCACATGTCTTAATTCGATTAGTGTTTACTTTGAGTATGACCTTAACTAGATTAAGGTAAGTAAAAATTGCTGTTTACATGGTAGTTTCTTAATCAAAGCATGGTCTTAATCGGGTTAAGAGTGGATTATTGTTGTCCATGTAAACGCAGCTAGTTTTGATGACATCATTCTACACTTAAGCTTCTCAACATATTTTCTGTCCAATCAAATGCTCTCTAGAATCTGAAGTGTCCCGCCTCCAACAATTGTAAATTTCCTGGCTGTGAGGTAAGCTAATCACTATTGGTTATTTAAAAAATAACTGACTTCCAGTTTCAGTGGAAATTACATCAACACATCAAATAATGCTATGCATTTCAAGGCACTTCACAGGGACTTTAAGTAAAGAACGGCACATCATACTTTTTTTTTTTTTAGCAGTATTTTGTTATGTTTAATGTAGCAGCTATAAACAGTCATTCCTTCACTTTCTCTTGAAGTTAATAAGACAAAAAACTCAGCTGTGTCATGTTACTGAGAAACCCGGAAAACCTAAAAAATCCTGACTTTCCCGTGGCAGAAAATATACTGATGATTACAATGCGCTGACATTGGAGAGTCCTTACATACATAAACAAATGTCTCCTTAACTTCACCACTGCAGTGCTTAGACAGTACGATTTTCTTTTGTTAATTAACATGTTTTAACCTGTTCATTATTAGTCTTAAATTATGTGGTGTATCCACCATACAAGTCACTGAGAATTAGCTGTTACTATAGAACAAATCAATCAACTATAGAACTATTAAATAAACCCTTTCTGACCAATCAGATTCAAGAATTCTGTAGCAAAATATAAGAAACTCCAGTTTTTCATTAGCAATAGCAGTCGCTTTGTAATGATAAAAATACCAATATCGGGCATCTCCCGGAAGAGGATATGTTTGCTTTTGGGTCTGGTTCCTCATTAGGGATCTACTGTAGCTCTACATCCAGATTTCTGTAAAGCTGCTTTGTGACAATGTCTACTGTTAAAGGACTATTTACGTGAAATGTAATTGAGTTTATTTGAATTTTGAGTGAAAAATTGCTGCCGTTTCTCTACAGCGTGCTCACCATATGATGATAATCATTTATATAGCCATACAGACGCAGTGACCAGCTGTTCAGTTTGGCTGAAAAATTATTTACATACATAATTTCAGAGTAATGCTGATAGGTTCATTTGGGTGCAGCCCAATAAGTTATTCCATACTTGCCAGCTGCATTATCAAAGTTAAATGTTTACATGAAGAGGTGCTTACAAGGCAGCCTGAAAGGACGTTATATCTGGTCTGCTCCACTCTTTCCAAAATATTTGAATGTATCAGTCTTGAGCTGTGGTTTTTGAACATCTCATACAGCGTTATTTGTGATTTGGACAAAACACGACAGCGTGAAGACTCCGAAGCTCTAGAAGTAAAGGAAATTGCAGTCCTCTTCCTCATGGTGTCAGCACTGAGCACATTTCTTACTATGGGATAACTTGTGTCTTCCATCCTCCTGTTATCTCAGATGTTCTTGCTGGAATGAACACACACACACACACACACACACAACTAGTTGATGCAAGTAAATAGCTTCTCTTCTCCTAACTATTTTTCTTCTATTTGTCTTCCTCAATCCTCACTCAGTGTCTCTTTGTCGCATACAGATTGTCCTCATTTTCTGTCATCATCTCTGTTTCATTCCTACCCCTCCTACTCTCTTCCCTCTCTCCCACTATCACTCTTTCTTCCTCTATCTCAGTCTCTCTCTGTCCCTTTCCTCCCTTTCTGTCACTGCCATTTTCTTTTATGGTGATCCTCTGAGGGCATTTCTACTCCTATCTGCCACTTTCTCTTGTATAATGGAAAGTGTGTGTGTGTGTGTGTGTGTGTGTGTACGTGCATGTGTGTGTATTTGTGCAAGTCTGCCTCAGCCGAAGGGCCCATCTGTTTAAACACTGCAGCAATCCAAGCAGGATCACTTCCACAATCCTCTCTGCTGCATGCTGTTTGTTCATCCGTGATGCCCCGTGGCTCCAGCGCTGCCTACAGTCCTAACTCAGAGCACTGCAAACTACTCGCCTTTAGCACCGAACCCGCAGTCCTAATTGCAGCCAATTTGAAGGTCAGCCTCTTGTTTTTCTGCCTTCAGTTGGGAGCCCCTGCGTGTTATAGTTTAAACTTCTACAGCCCAATGTGGTCAACAGGAATGATGAACTGTACTCCACTTCTTCTCATCCAATACCTGGTATTTCACAGCTTGAGGTCTAATAATAATTCCTGTGTCTGTAAACCTGCAGTTTTCTTTTTCACAGGCATCTAAAGGCTTTCTATTTTTGTGCATATATTTCCTGCTGCCAGATAAAATATTTCCAAGGATGAAAAACCACCATCCAAAGCACATTTCCAGTTATACTATACCAATTTGTTTAGATGTAGATATAGATAGTTAGATAGATAGATAGATAGACAGACAGACAGACAGACAATGCAGTGCCAGGAAGAAGTACCACATAAGCTGCAATAAATATAATAAAATGTAATCAGAGAAATTAAGTAAAAAAAAAAGTACAATTAATTAAACAAAATGCATTTATTATAGTCATAACGATAAGTAATCATTACTGATAGTAATAGTGGAATTGATCATATTTTTGACCGCAGTGACCAGTTTTTTGAAGTATCAGGGATAAACAGTAACTTTTGACAGCGTGCCACCTCTCCTTGACCTAAACTGTGACCTCGCTATAGAGACCTGGGTAGTGACAGCCATTTATAAATCTGTGCTCTGCTGTTGCGGATGTTGGATTCCATGACCTACAGAACTAAGTGATATTTTTCATGATTACACAGTGAAGGTTTTGACCTTAAAGAATTCACAAAGCAAACACTGATACTGCATTGATGGAACTTATCTAAAAATATTCTTGAAACATACAGTATATACATAGCTACATACTCTACAACTACTAATAATAATACATACATACATACATACATACATACATACAATAATAACATTAGAAGCACTGATGAAGTGAAGGTGAATAACATTCATTATCTCATTACAATGGAACATGCCAAGGGATATATTAGGCACCAAGTGAACAATCAATTCTCGAAGTTGATGTGTTGGAAAGCGTAAGGATCTGAACAACTTTGCCAAGGGCCAAATTGGGATGGATAGATGACTGGGTTAGAGAATCTCCAAAAAAGCAGGACTTGTGGGCTATATGCAGTGGTCCAAGGAAGGAGAACCGGTGACAGGGTCATGGGCACCCAAGACTCACTGATGCACGTGGGGAGCAACGGCTAACCCGCCTGGTCCGATCCCACAGAAGAGTTAAAGTAGCACAGATTGCTGAAAAAGTCAATGGTGGCTATGATAGAAAGGAGTCAGAACACACAGTGCATCACAGCTTGCTGTGTATGGGGCTGCGTAGTAGCAGATCGGTCAGAGTGCCCATGCTAACCCCTGTCCAATGCCAAAAGTGCCTACAATGGGCACGTGAGCATCAGAACTGGACCACGGAGCAATGGAAGAAGGTGGCCTGGTCTGATGAATCATATTTTCTTTTACATCATGTAGACAGCTGGGTACATTGCTTAACTGGGGAAGAGATGGCACTAGAATGCACTATAAGCAGAAGGCAAGCCAGCAGAGGCAGTGTGATGCTCTGGGCAATGTTCTGCTGGGAGACCTTGGGTCCTGGTATTCATGTAGATGTTACTTTGACACGTACCACCTACCTAAACAGTCAGTGCGTTTACATGGACAACAATAATTCACTATTAACCCGATTAAGACAATACTGTGATTAAGAAACTACCATGTAAATAGCAATTTTTAATTACCTTAATCTGATTATGGTCATATTCGAAGTAAACACTAATCGAATTAAGACATGTGGAGTATTCCTGGTTTAGTCACATTATCAATGTGTATTACAGACATGTACACACCTTAATCACAATAATAACATCGTGTGAGAGTTTTCACCACATTTTGCGACAGGACACGATCACACACGGCAGAGCCCAACATTTTACGGCGAGCAAGAGAGTTCGGCTGCGTCCCAAACCGCATACTTGCCTACTATAGGCCTGTAGTGGGGAAAAATACATGTATCTTGGCTACTATATAGACGGTAAGTACGCAGTTTGGGATGCAGCTCACGGCTTCAAGCAGTCGTCTATTAGCACGTACAGCATGACAAATAATTAACTGCGCTTAAAGCTTTCGTAAAAAAATAAATAAATAAATAAAAAGTGTATACGGTACCATAACGAAGACGAACTGTATGTTAATACAGTTAATTCTGGAGGGATGTCGGATGGCGTGGCGCGGTGACGTAATGACGTGTGCCGTTAATCTAATTATGTTCTATAACATGTAAAACGGGAACATGAAAGGAGTATTCTAAAAGTGACTCATGTAAACACCTTAATCACATTATTCTCTCACTCAGAGTAAGGTCAATAATTAGATTACTGCTGTCCATGTAAACGTAGTCATTGTTGCAGACTAAGTACACCCCTCCATGGCAACTGTATTCCCTAATGTCAGTGACCTCTTTCAGCAGGATAATGGACCCTGCCACATTGCAAAAATTGTTCAGGAATGGTTTGAGGAACATGGCAAGGTTCAATGTGTTGATTTGGCCTCCAAATTCTCCAGATAACACAGCACACCTTCACAGGTCAAGTCCATGCCTCGATGGGTCAGAGCTGTTTTGGACGCACAAGGGGGACCTACACAATAATAGGCAAGGTGGCGTTAATGTTTGATTATTTAAAACTTTTAATATTTTTCAAATACATTTTAAATGGCTTTACAGAACAAAAAGAGCCTTTAAAATGAAGACAGTTCAGATAAATTGTTTTCATAGAGTGCTTTTATCAGACATTGTTACAAAGCAGCTTTACACAAATCCATGCAACCACTTTTAGTCACAGCAGCAGTTGTGAAGTCACGGGGAAATCAAGCTGAGATGATTCACTGAATTAGGAAGGTGAACTGGATGAACAAAGGTGTCAGAGCAAGAGAAACCTGGCAGTGTACCAGGATGTTGCATTATCAGAATATTGAACTAGCACCACGTCAGGCAACACATATAACTCAACAGACAGAAATAACAGATTGTTGAGTATGATGGGAGTGTACAACACCAAACACAGGGTGTATATGGTAATCATAGCGCAAGCAGGGACTCGGAATGTCTAGATGTGACAGCTTAAATAAAAAAGAAGTGCAAGGATGGAGTTCAAGCATGTATGCGCCCTGTTACATCAGGGATCTGTTAAAGAAACAAGGATTTACTATTTAGTCTGATGAGGTGAGGAAAATCTGGATTTATTTTATTTGTAATTCAAGGTTTAGAGGAAGTGCCCTGCCGATTCACATGGTGAAGCTTTTCTTTAAAATGGGAGGTTAAGTAGAGTTAAGCCCAACCACATGTATTGAATCAATGTCATAAATGTTGTGCTTTTGTACTGAATATCTTCTTATAGAGTGCCGCACTCCTGTATCATCATACTTCCCTCTAAGAGACAGTTATAGTCCTAAAAATAACCTTTACTCTCATATTTCTTATACACATTGTGTTCAGTACCTTTGTTTTTAACTCTATCTCTAGAATTAGCCAACATTGGAGCAAATAATATATTTACTTAACTTCATTAAGTGGTCAGTGTCACAGTGGATCTGGATCCTATCCCAGGAACACTGGTTACAAGGCTAGAGTATTTACACCGGTTGGGACACCAGTCCATTTCAGAGCATCAAGTACACACCACACAAATTCATAACTAGGGGTGATTTAGCATAGTCAATCAACCTAGCTCAATATTTTTGGGAGACGGGAGGAAACTGGTGAACCTGAAGGAAACTCAAGTGAACATGGGGAGAACATGTGGAACTCCACTTTACAGACAGTGTGCTGAGTTTAGGATTGAACCCTAAAGGACCCTGGAGCTGTTAGAGAGCAATGCCATCTACTGTGCCACCATGTAACACCTTTATATAGAAGCCAACATTTTGAAAAACTCAATATCCCATATTAAAAAAAAAAATTAAAAAGTTTTTGCAAAGCACTAAAGTATAAACATTAATTATCCATTTGATTTGAAAAAAAAAAAAAATATATATATATATATATATATATATATATATATATATATATATATATGTTGTAACAAAGTTGTAAAGACAACTAATGTTTGTTAGCCCTAAAATGTTCTGCTGGAGGAAATCGAGTAATTACATAAATTGTGGAAATGACAGAGCAAATATTTTGCTGCTGTTGTGCATTACCTTTTTCCTATACTGGCTGCTAAGCCGGAGCTGATGCACAAGATTACAGGATACATGTCTCCCTTCAAAAATCAGCCAGATGGAGGGATCTCAGGGTTGCATTCTATTCAAACACTCAATTCGGCCTTCCTGTCGCTCCAAATAGAGACTGAGTAGGCAGCTTTTGTTAGGTTTCAGATGCAGCATCTATGTCCATGGCCCCTTAATCTGCACATTCACTGAAAGAACCTGCTAGTGTATGCGACTAAACAAGCAGCCTAGATTTGAAGATTGAAGGAATTTTCATCCCTATTAGTCCTTTTGTCGAGTTTGAATCAGAACAAAAAATATTGCTTTTTCATTTCCTGTGTGGTTTGGTCTCACATTGCACATCATTTACAGACCAAAAGCAAATACACAGAATTTGCACTCCAAGGTGAGCTGGTTTCAGTCCAGTTCCAAGAGAATTCTATCGTGGTTCAATTGGGAGTGAGAAAATGAATTGAACCTGAATCAACCCGACTGCATGAAGTGAACCAAACATGATGTCTATTTTGGGTTGTGGGCAGCTTTTCTTTTTCTTTTTTCGTAGAGGCTGTAGCATTTCAGAAATGTGATGTGTTCTGGAGATTTAGACTTAAGAGAAAGCAAAATCTGAATGTTATATGCAAAATTGTATTAAACTAGTGATTTATTTAATAATTTATTTAGTCCTGGCATCTTGGTTTCTTTCATTCATTCATTGGCAAATGTTTATGTAACTTTTAATATCTTAATATTTCTGACCAATAAATAAGCAAATCCCAGGAATGCTAGAGAGCCACTGTTGGGTCCAAAGAACAAATCCCTTCAACAGAATGGTTAGATTGAATTGAAGGAACCTTCCTTACAAGTAACTTAAAAGTATCTGCCAAAAGATTAAATGTACTGTAGATGTAAATAATATGCATTAAATGAATAATATTAACTTAATGGAAAGAAATTACATCAGAGCAAGAAAATGTTAAAGGGGAAAGTAAACTAAATAACGTGCTGAAATGTCAGTTTAGATTTTAGAAGATCTCTTTGACTCTTAGTAATCTATGAGTTTAGTTGAAAAGATGGTAGTCTAAGTATAGATGATGCCTCATGGCTGGGGGACAGTCTCAATTCAACTGCATTTGTTAATTATTTGAACTGTACTGAAATGGGAAACCTCTAATTATTGTAGGAAAACCTAATGCTGTGTAGATCCCCTTTATGCCACCAACACATCTCTGACCTGTCAAGGCATTGGACCCCACAAGACAGGTGTGCTGTGGTATCTGGCACCAAGACGTTAGCAGCAGATCCTTTATGTCCTGTAAGTTGCGAGGTGGGGCCTCCATGGATCAGACTTGTCTGTCCAGCACATCGCACAGATGCTCGATCAGATTGCGATTTGGGGAAATTGGAGGCCAGGTCAATACCTTGAACACTTCTTAAATGTTGTCGTGTTTCTCAAACCATTCCTGAACTATTTTCGAGGTGTGGCAGGGCATAATATCCTGCTGAAAGGGGCCAATGCCATTAGGGAATACCATTGTTATGAAGGATTGTATGTGGTCTGCAACAATGTTTAGGTAGGTGTTATGTGTCAAAGTAACATCCACATTAATGCCAGGACCCAATGTTTCCCAGCAGAACACTGCCCATAGCATCACACTCCCTGTTCCCGGTTCATCAATTGTCTTTTCTTGGACCACTTTTGGTTGGTATTAACCACTGCATATCGGGAACACATCGTTTTGGCGATGATCTGACCCAGTTGTCTAGCCATCACAATTTGGCCCTTGTCAAAGTCGCTCACATCCTGACACTTGCCAATTTTTCTTGCTTCCAACACATCGTCCTTGAGAACTGCGATAGTATATCCCATCCCTTGATAGGTGCCATTGTAATGACATAATCAACGTTTTTCACTTCACCTGTAAAAGTTTTTAATGTTATGCCTGATTTTTTTAGTTGTGTGTGTGTCTGTGTGTGTGTGTGTGTGTGTGTCCTCTACTCATTAAATACAGCATAATCTTCCTGTTCTCTTTACTTCTGCTAGCAATGGATGGACTGACCCAGGCTAGATTTCTTTTAAAATACCAAAGATATCTTATTGTCATTTCTGTTATTATGAATTTAATCAGTATTTATGGAAACAGGCCCATAAAACCCCTCCTCACACTAATGGTAGGTGGTCTGCACAGATGCGAGTGTAAATAAGTGATGAAGGGAATATCATAGCAACCTTTTTATTTCATTTCTTATTTTAATTTTAATTTAATTTTAATTTTATTTTATTTCTTTCTTTGCTACTCCCAGGTCAATATGACCTGCATGTGATCGCTCTAATATAAATGTACTTTTACTAACTACACTAATGACTCATGTTAATTAGATTAACTGAGTTAACTAAGAAGTTCTGCATTGATACATACTGTAATTTTATTATTTCTCCACTTAATAATAAAATGCTCGACTCAATTTAAAACGAGTCATTTCAAGCTGAATAGAACAAAAGGGTTTAGGGAATAGTTAAGAGAAAAAATCAAATCAAGTTTCCCAATCAAATGGAATCAATTTACGTTTTCCACTTGTCCCAAATGTAGTTTTTTTTTTTGTTTTTTTTTTTTGTTTTTTTAACTTATGTAATTGGTTGGTTGTTTTGATTTATTTACTTTTTATTTTACTCCATATTAGGTCATTTGCCAATTCTCACCCACTAGCTAGCTATGAAGGCCAGCATGTATGTCCTCAAAGATATGCAAAGCTGGCCATCACACTGTCTAAACTTTTCCAACTGCAGTTCATACTAAGTCACAGGGCAGCTGAACACACTCACCCTCTTCCATGTAAATGAGCTCACAGATGGTCACAATTGTCCTGGTACTGGTCTGATTGGCAGGGGAGAGAATAATTTCTCTTTTGGACTCCTGGCTATGAATTGCTCTAGCATAGTTGGAATTCGAACTCATGATCCCCTGATGATTTAATGAACACTATATTGTGAGCAATCCAAGGATCATAGTCATAGTTCAAAGAAAGGCTAAATGCATATGCAGGCAATCTAAAAAAAAAAAAAAAAAAGGCTAATACATAATTTTAAAAAATAGCACGGGCACTTAGTAGACAAGAAGCAACACTCAGAAGGCAAGACTTCGCAGGGTCAAAGAGAAAAAACAAGGAATAAATAACCAGTAATAAGTAATCAAGGTGGAACACGGAACAGGTGAGCACAATAGGGTAATAAATCAGTGATAAGTCATGGATGGTGACATGACTGAAACCAAAACAAAGGCACATGGCAAAGTAAACACAAGCACATGGAGAAGAGAAAGCAGTGCACACTGTGCCCAGTGGGGGAATTTACAACTCATATTATTGTAAATTATTCAGTAAACTACAATAAAACTAATAGGATTAGTTTAGTGCTTATATGCACAGAGGATCCATGAACACAAACATATTAGACTTAGACTTAGACTTCCTTTACTAATCCCCAAAGGGAAATTAAGGTATAACAGCAGCAAAAACAAAAAACAAAAACAAAAACAAAACAAAACAAAAAAATAGACAATACAGTCAATCAATAAACACAATAATCGGAATATTATCAATTACAAAATACAGTGCAATTACCTAATTAGCACAATAACTCATACCATCAAACAATGCCACTCAATCCCTTAATCCAAGCAAACCATTCCAATATATTATTACAGTAATTACTTTACTAATTACTAATAGACATTACAGTAAATAACTAAAATATAATAAAAATATCCGTTCATGTCTCTACAGAAGTACAAATACACATATACGCTTGATATGCATACCCATATACATCCCTATGCATATACATACATACACAAATATATACATATATATGCACACCTAAATACAAACATACACACATCTATCCATATAAATGCATGTACATATACATATCCACACTGTTCATATATTTCAAATAAGGGTGCGGTTGTACAGCCTAATGGCTGCAAGAATAAAAGACCTAAAATATCTCTCCTTCTTACACCGAGGAAGAATCAACCTCCTGGTAAATGTACTCTCCTGTGCACCAACGATACTATTTAAAGGGTGAGCAGTTTCACACAAAATGACAGAGTTTGGCCAGCATTCTCCTCTCCATCACCACCTCCACTGGGTCAAGACTAGTCCCCAAAACAGAGCTGGCTTTCTTTATCAGTTTATTCAGTTTGTTTACATCACTGATCCTGGTTCCACTTCCCCAGCACACAACAGCATACAAAAGTACTGCCACCATAAAAGAATCATAAAAGTAATGGAGCATTTCCCCCTGAACTCCAAAAGATCTCAGCCTCCTCAAAAATATAGAAATGGCTCTGGTCTTTTTTGTATATCATCTCATTCTTAGTGGCCCAGTTCAATTTATAGTCCAAGTGCACTCCCAAATTATTATAGGAGGTGACTATGTGAATCTCTTCACCATTAATTCTGATGTGAGACACTGCATGTTTAGAGCTCCTAAAATCAATCACCATCTTCTTAGTTTTGTTTGTGTTAAGCTGGAGACGGTTCCGCTTACACCAACCCACACAGCTTTTCACCAGGCTCCTATACTCCTGTTCCTTCTGAAAATTTCTGGAGATGGCATGCCCCAGTATCATACTTAATGTCAGAGGTTTAAAAAGGAAAGGTGCCTAAACAGTCCCCTGTGGCACACCCACGTTACTGACTGTCAGGTCGGATCTCCAGTTTTGTAGGTGCACATACTGTGGTCTCTCTGTCAGGTAGTCCATGATCCATGTTACAATAGAGGCATCAACATGAGCTGATATTAACTATCGGGGTAAACCTGGCTGGATGGAATTAAAAGCATTTGAGAAATCAAAGAACATACATCTCACAGTGCTCCCAGCCTTCTCCAGGACGTGAATAAGCCTTATGTAAGAGATAAATTATGGCGTCTTCTACTCCCACATGAGACCGATATGCAAGCTGCAAAGGATATATCATATTTCCAACCATAAATCTAAGGTAAGGAAGAACTATCCTCTCTAGTGTCTTCACCAGATGTGGCGTCAGTGCTACTGGTCTAAAGTCATTCAGTTCGTTACAGATCCCATTTTTAGGCACTGGCACCACACAAGATGTCTTCCAGAGAACAGGTATCTCCCCCATATTCAAGCTCACATTAAACATCCATGCCACAACTTCACTTAACTGTTCCGTACATACTTTCAAGACCCTTGGGCTAAGTCCATCAGGGCTGACTGCTTTTCCCTCATGAATCCTATTAAGTTCTTTCTCTACCTGGTCAGATGTAATATACAGGCCACCAGGAGAGTGGGGACTAGGTGGAACGATGAAGCAAGATGGAGTTGTAGAAGATATGCCTGGTGAGGGAGAAGAAGAAGAAGAGAGTTGCATGTCAGGCACCAATCCCTGGCTGAACCGATTAAAGAACATAGTCAGCACATTAGCTCTGTCCAAACTCTGTTCTAATTGTTGAGTACTTGACACCTAATATCCAGAAATCTTCCTCATTCTACTCCACACATCTCTCGTGTTGTTGTTCTGCAGCTTGTCCTCTAATTTCCACCTGTATGCCTCCTTACCCTCCTTCACTTTCACCTTCAGCTCCGTCTGCACTTTTCTAAGAGCCTCCTTATCACCCGTTCTAAAGATTTGCTCCTTCTCATTACGTAGTACCTTAAGTTGACTGGTGACCCACGGTTTGTTATTTGGAAAACAGCATTACCGTCTTTGTTGGTATTACACTGTCCACACAGATGTTTATACACACAATGCCACAATTAGTGAGCTCATTAATATAATCACCGTTCACCGTTCGAGTATTCCCTGGGTATATAGAATGGTCGCAGGCCTTCCATTAGCAGTTCAATGTCCATTGTACAGAGTTGTTTTTTGACAGTGATGTGTCCTAGATTACACCATTTATTGTTCACATACATCACCAACCCCCCTCCTTTCCTCTTACCGCTTTCTTTAGGTTTCTGATCTGTCCGCACCATCTGAAAGCCCTCGATGTTCACGTTCGAGTCTGGGATAAGACCATGCCGCCATGTCTCCATGAAACACACGATACTGCATTCGTGATACTCCCGCTGACTCTTCATGAGCATCGTCAGTTCCTCCATCTTGTTTGCAATACATCTTACATTGCCAGTAGTAACGGAAGGCAAAGTGGGTTTAAACTGTCTTTGTCGCTCTTCCCTGCTCTGCGGCCTCTTTCTTTAGCACACCAGGAATTTCCACTCTTTGTCCAAACACCGCAGAAGATTTCCGTGACCGCAACTGCTCTCTAGTATAAACAAGTCGGTAGATACATGGCGATTCATTGTCCATTAACTCAATCCACATAATATTTGACATAGTATCCATTCTTCTTCTCCTAAAAATATATAAAAACGCCTAAAACAAAACAAAAACATAAAAGCTAGACATAAAGCAAACAGAGTTGCCGCATACACACAGCGCCCTCTATCTCTGCCCATTCAAATATGGGCATATATGCAGACAAACATGTATAGTATATGAAAGTGATGTAGCAACATTTAATGAGGAATACTAAACAATTGAATGCCTTCAGAGCCTATGTCCTTAATGCTTTTTCGGGAGCTCATTAAATAGTTCAAAGCTGCACCCTAGTGATCTCTCTGAAGACTTAATCACTGTGCAGCTAGTTGAATCCAGGCACAGTGCCGAGTCATGGAAGAGACTATAGCAACTATATTTCCTGATGTATTTAGCTGTCGTGCTGCTGCAGTTTTCACCCAACTTCAAGAAGAGAGAATAGATCCACATGATATATAACCTGTCAGTAGTGTGCAGATTCCAGTTTATTCATCTTCGACCAAGTGTCACACCATGAGCAGAGAGATTGTCTCTTCTAGCGGCTCTATTGACCAATGATTGTGTTGAACAGACAAAGAGAGAACATGATTGATGCCCAAAGTGGCCTTCTTGAAGTGTATACTGACAACGGTGTGTCTTCGCTTTGTTGTTTTCCTGCAGCCTGCTTCAAAGGAAGTAAACACCACCAGACGCTGATGTGATACAAACAAAAATGGAAGGTTGTATAGGATTAAGGGGCCTTCCAGTGATCCTGTTTAGTCTCCATTAGCCCCGCTATCGGCACATGCTCTTTTTGAGGTGCTGGGAGAAGAGGGAGTTGCTATTATGCTGGTGCTATTAGGGAGGTAATGATGACTCTACTCGTGCCGCTGCAGGGTGTGCACTGCACCAGATGATGCGTTTGCGTTGCATAAATAATGAGACTCGGCAATCAGGAGCGCAGATAGCGCTGCCACAACTCTGTTTGCAGATCGCACCACATTTGACATGATAAACATATTTGAGTGTTGTGTGAGTTCTCATTTCTGCTCTTATAATCGGACAGCACTGTAAAATGTTTCGCCAACTTTAACAGCTTGCAGGGCGATCCATCCATGTTTACCAGGAAAATATGAGGACAGGAGTTTTTATGCGCAATTGTTGGAGTGCAGTGTCTTCATTTATGATCGAATCTCATAGGTGTTAGCTTTGTTTTATTGGGCATGAAGGTATAACTTGGCGAGGCCAGTAGTTCAGCACATTTTTAGCCCGTCGTAATTTTCTATCAAGGTCCGAGATTGCGGAAGGACACACTTACACTTATGAAATGCACTTCTATTGGTGTAATTACATCAGATTAATGGAGAAAGTTCTGAAGGACAACAGTGCTGACTTTCTATAAGAGGACAAAGAAAACACCTAGTAGTTCATGATGCACGGGTGCATTCACCATAGCAAATGAAAAAAAATTCAGGTTTATTGCACTGAAATGAAAGGTCAACAGAATAATAACTTTGCAGTAGTGTTTGGATTGTCATGCGTTTGATGACTAAGGATTTTAGTCTGTGTGATCTACATTCTTGGCCATTAACCTCTAAACCCTGTTGTTTTAATGCTGTTTTGGAGTTATTATAAACGATTATCCTTTTCAGAGTTTATCCAAAAGTCATCCAGCAATTAATGTAAATGTCAATGCAAATTAGTAACTTTTTGCACAGATTAAAGCTAAGTGCACAGACTTTTTGCACAGATTAAAACTAACATTTGAAATACCATGTCAAACAATACCACGTCAAAAAGCACTGCGCATTTTTTTTTTCTAATGGTGTGAAGATGTGGGGGAATTATCCACTAAAATAATAATGATAATAACAGACCATTGTGTTTTATGTAAGCATAAATGTAATAAAATGGCATGCCATTAAAGCATTTTGTCCTGCATCGTTCGTTATTTGAGTTGTCCACATACGTACATGAGCTCTCCTTTGTTTTTTTAGTAGAATATGGAAGGATAAAAACACAACAGGGTGAGCTGTTACAGGAAAACAATAAACACCATGGTGGTGATATGCAACCTGATGTATAGTGGAATTATTGCTGATTATTTTCCAATAACAGTACATTCTGAAGTGGTTTATTCCTCAAATTCCTCAATCTCGCCTCCACCCTGTGCACGCAAAGTTTGTGTGTTCTCCCTGAAGCACAGGTGTTTCCCCCAGGTACTCTGGCTTTCTTCCCCAGTCCAAAGACATGCATTGTAGGCTGATTGGCATTTCCAAATTGTCTTTAGTGTGTGTGTGTGTGTGTGTGTGTGTGTGCGATTGTGCACTGTGATGGATAGGCACCCCATCCAGGGTGTCACCCATCTTGTGCCCTGAGTTCCCTGAGATAGGTTCCAGGCTCCCCGGTGACCCTGTGTAGGATAAGTGGTATGGAAAATGGATGCATGATTGAATGGATGGATGGATGGACATGTCTTACATTTAATCCATGTATAGTTATGTTTGTGGAATATCTGCGAAACAAGTTCCTGTTATATAAACAGCTATAAACAGTCATTCTCACACTCTTTTTAACTCTCTTTCTTGAAGTTAATAAGACAAAATAAATATGTCGGATCACTGAGAAACCACCTGGCTTCAAGACTTTAAAGTTACAGCTTTACCTCTGACTGTTAGAAAGCCCAGACCCTTCCAAAAATGCTAATGGATCTCCTCACAGAAAATCTTTAAATTGTGTTCATGGGGAGCATCTACCATGCCCTGTGCTAGTCCCTGTGCAAGACGATACTATTAGAACAATAACATACAGTATTAGAATAAGCACATTAATATAAACCTGTAACCTGTCTTGTAGCCAGAACTACAATCAGAGCTGCTGTTACCGACACATAATCAACAACAATCAGGATAAGCATACAGCAGCTAGGACCATCCTGAGCTGAGATATTGAGGTTTCCGTAAACAGCTGTAAAACCAGAATTTGTTGTGTGCCCTGACACAAAGATGGCCGTCGTAGTTAAAACAAATAAAAATAAATAAATAAATAAATAAATAAATAAATAACTGGTGAACCCCATAGAGAATCTCTGAGAGACACCAGACCCAACAATACAGACGAGTTGAAGGCCGCAATCAAAGCAACCCGGGCTTCCATAACACCTCAGCAGTGCCTCAGGCTGATTGCCTCCATGCCACGCAGTAATGTGTATGATGCGTTGATGCAGTAATTAGTGCAAAAGGAGCCCTGACAAATACTCAGTGCATAAATTAACATACTTTTCAGAAGGTCGATATTTCTGTATTATAAATTCTTTATTTTAATATTTTGAGACACTGGATTTTTTTTATTTCCATGAGCTATAATCATCAAGATGAAAAAAAAATAAATAAAAATAAAAAATGCTTGAAATATTTCAGCGATCAGTGTCGTGTGTGCAACAGCATAACCATCTCTCCGTTATATTTACTTTGTTATTTAGTAGAATTAAGCTCAACCGCTTTCATAAATTGTTGTTGTGAGCATGGGCTGGAATTGAATCAGTCAGTCTGTTACTATGATTTCCATGATTAGTGTCTCGAGCACACCTGAGCACCGGCACTTAGCACTTGTTTCCACCCTAGTGTTTAGCCTTAGTTCTCTGTTCCTCCTACAACTGTCTTGCACTTGTTTCTAGTGGAAGCGTGGACCCTGTTTACATGAGTATTTTAACCACTTGCTTTTGTATAATGTGTCTCCAGTTGTTCAATTTCTGTTCTTGTGTATAATATGCAAATTAGCTCATAACATTTGCAGAGGTGCCAACACTACTAACAACAACAACAACAAAATCCTTATTAGGCTCAGAGAGAGAATGAAAAAATAAAAGTTTTTTTTTTTTTTTTTTTTTTTTTACTTATTATTGACATGAATGGAAAATATCAACAAATCAAACAACTTGTTTGCCCAAATATGAACATACTTATTTCAAAAATAAAATTAAGATAGGTAACATGCTGAAAGAAAATATTGAATGACACTTTAGTAAAATCCACCCTGCAGTCTTATTATTAATTATGACCTGTCTATTGATATAGTAATGCAAAATACTATTTTTTCCTTTGTTGTATACAGTTAAATTAATTGAATTTGGCCCACTCAGATCCAACCAAACATTGTTGATATCAGGTAGACTAACTGATGCTATGGTAAACCGCTACGATAGCGTTTACCATTTACCATAGCCCCAAACTGCTGCACTCTATTTTTTCAAGACACCTTTTTTATTATTATTTATTTATTTTTATTATTATTATTATTATTATTATATATATATATATATATTTTGTATTTTACATTTAATCAAGTCCATATTAAGCATATCAATCATCAAGTCAGGATTAATTAGTTTACCCTTAGTATTTTCGATCTACGTTCAGTAGTTTGCTGAACTGTGTCTGCTAACATTAGCTAGAATTAGCACTTTATAGGTTAGGTAGTATTAGCTCTCTATTTGGATAGCTCTGAATGTACTATCTCTCAGTATTTTGCTAGATCTTTTTAGATGTCTTTTTAGATAATAGTAAAAAACCTTTTTTTAATAATGAAAAACATTTTGCTTTTGTAATTTTCAAGCCAGATTTTGTAGCTATCTAACTCGTCAATTCAGTCAACAAACTTTATAACATAGGGTATGTAGTTGTTGCTTCTCTTTCTTGTTTAAGAATGTTTAAGAAGACAAAAATTGCAATGCCAACCCATTGCAGGGCGCAGTCGCACACACGTTCACACAATACAGACTGTTTGGAATTGCCAGTCAAATTACAATGCATGGCTTTGGACTGGGAGAGGAAACCGAAGTATCCGCAGGAAAGCCCCAAAGCATGGGGAGAACATGAAAACGCCATGTATACAGCATGGAGGTGGGATTTGAACCCCCAACCCTGGAGGTGTAAGGCAAAAATGCTAACCACTAAGCCACCGTACCCCTCTAACAAACAAAATAATTATTATGAGTTTAGAAACACTTCTAACTTCACAGATGGCACTTGTAATTGTGTCTAGGGTACATTTACAGCTGTGTTTATGCAGATAATCTTTATCCTGTATAATCCTGGTATAATCCTCTCACTAAGCAAAACAACCAGGTATAAATATGGACATCGACTTGTGCCACTTCTTTTCTGTAAGCTTTCTATGCTTAGATTGGCCTCATTTACAGTATATGCAAGTCACTCTGAATAACCCTATGTTCACACTAACAAGTGTCAAGACAACAGTTGATCATTCATCTTCTATGCATGTGCTTGGCACATGGCTACAATTTCGGCAGCAATGGCAGGTTAAAAAAAAAGCAATAATGTGACAATTCAGGTATGACACAGTAAAGCGACAAATCTAAACAAGTGACTTGAATGAATCCTCTGACCAATCCTATGTCGTGCAATTAATTCCACTTTAATGCTTAAAGCACAGAAAATGACCACGGTTTCATCTTATCCTGTCATATAAGACTAATTAATACACCTTAGATGGAAGTATCAAAGATTGTTGGTGCCTCTGATGAGTGTACATAGGTCATATATATTTGACTTGCTCTTTTTTTGCTAACCAAGCTATTATGAAGGAGTACATTATTTGATCTGTATCTACCTAGTTATCTTTTTAGAAGCTACATATATAACCTGTACAGTTTGTTGGGTTTTTTTTTTTTTCATTGGAATGTAAAACAAAAAAAACTGTGCATGTCCACAAGCGATAACAGCAGCAGTTGTGACACGCCCAAAAGTGTAAAAACCCAAAACCCAGAAAAGAGATTTGTATGAAGCAGGCTAGTGCAGGCTAGATGCTACTGTATCAAGGCTGATGTTCCAGAGAATGCTGCTGCTTATTAGAACCACATTCATTTTATTTTTAAATATGCTTATGATGAACATATTAAGAGGACATAAATTGCTGAAGGGAAGGTCATGTCGTGAGGGAGTGAGACTGTGAGTGTGTGAGAGAGATATGGATGTTATTTGTCAGGTCTGAAACAGGGAATTGAGGGATCTTCCTGGCTTACGGCTGGCTCTTCTGCCTGCCCCTCCCTAAAGAGTGTGAAGAGGGCCGAGCTCCAGCTCCGACCATCTGCTCCTCTAGCACTGTGCCAAAGAGGCAACACATCCTAACCCACCTCATCACAGATATGTGTGTGTGTGTGTGTGTGTGTGTGTATATATATATATATATATATATATATATATATATATATATATATATATATATATATATATATAGTAGTGTTTGAGTAATGGATGCACATAAGTTTAAAAAAAAATCCTGTATTCATTTCTTTGTTGTCTTTTTTGTGGACGTGTGTATATGTGGGTGAACAATGTAAATGTTATGTATGTTCAGTATGACCAGGTTCAATTATTGTAACAGATTAATGCAAGAAAGCCATTATGCACCTGTGTTTGTGCATGCATGCATGAAATTTCTTGCCCGAACAGTTGGTCCTGTATCACTCTGCATATGTTAAAGAAAAATATGCTACTTGTTTTGTGGATCTGGTGATCCCTAACATAAGCAACATATTTAATGCAATTTATTTAATGTTTGCCTTATTGCTTCATAAGTAAAAATCATGTAGGCTGAAACTGATAGCTTATTAGCCACACGGCCGTTGTGTCACCATGCTTGTATACCGTACGTGTTCCACATAAAACCGAAGACAAATTCATTATTCAAAATGAATAATGTACAATATTTAACAAGTGGTACGTGTACGTTGCGTTCATTCGTTTTTAGTTTCAAAACTGAAAAACAAAATACAAATAACGACGCGTTCATTCATTTTTTTTGTTTTAATATTGAAAATTTAATTACTAGTTAGCTAGGCTTAAAACCCATTTTTGCTCAAAAATGCAAAATATTTAAAATATCCCTCATTTATACTTTCTTGCCATCTTATTTTTTGAGTTTGAGTTTTCTCCATTTTGTGCCATTACAGACATTGAAAACATTACAGACCAATTTTTAATAATATTACACAAGTCAGTATGTCACATGTCTACTGCCTGTAGCCATTAAACAAAACCCAAACCCGAATTAAAATGAATGAATGGAAATAAATATAAAACGTGTATAAAACAGAAAGTGAACCGAGGCTGCTAGTGTGTGTAGTACAGCTTTATCATATACTGTAAGGTGTGCATGAGGAGAGCAGAATGAACTGCAGCTTGAAGACCTGCTGAGCTGCAAGATAAAGAGATGAAAACCGTCTAATTGAAATTTGATTTGTAATTTAAAATGATATTTATTGACTTTGCCTCAGGGAAAGCCACATGGGTCTTTATATATTGCCTTTTTCTCTATTTATAATAGACACAAATCCTTATTTTCACAGTAGGTTGAGACAGTAAGGTGTATTCAGTTTTAAGAACCTCTGAAGTGATATATAAAGATTTTAATAAGCTTCCAGGAGTAGTACAGCAATATTTGTATCATTGGATTCTGAGAGGATAGATATGATATAGGTGGGCTTCATAGATGGTGCTTAGCTAAGATGCATGTGGTGATTCAGGATAAGGGAAGCATGCACATATATAGTCCCCTCCAAAAGTAGCCTATTAGAACAGCAGGTCCAATACAAAACAAAACATGTAACGTTCTAAGTTGTTTAACACATCTAGATGTAAAAAGATGCAAATTCTGATCTATTGTATCATATTCATTTTTTGCTCTCAAACACAAATGTCTTCAACTTATAGTGAAATAATAGAATTGGCCTTGCTGTTCCAATACTTTCAGAGGGGATTGTGTGTGTATGTATAGATAAAAGTATGAACCCAAGTATATGAAAAGGATTCCGTAATAGAATGAAATGCAATCGCACCACTGAAAAAATCCCTAAAAAGAAATACATAAATGTTATGGCCTTGTATTAGTGACATGCAGAAAATATTCCAGACTGAAAAGCACAACCTTCATTCTTCTTATTCCACTTTATCTCTTCAAAAAAAAAAAAAAAAATCAACAGTTTTTTTTTTTTTTTTTAAAGATTAAAAACTGACTTTGCATCAGAAGTGAATGTAATTCCCAATTGCACTGCATTACACTTGCATACTGTAAGTATGTTGCAGTCATGCCAGACTGAAATGCAATGGCTGTCCAATCACAGCTCAAGCTGTATTCGGAGAAGGGGAGTAGGGCCTGAAAGCATCGTTTTCCAGGAGGCATTGCTGTACATATGAAGGAATGGCATTTATAGGCTTATTGTCATCGAGCATTTAGAGAATGAATACTAAACCATGATTAAAAGTATTAATATGAATACAAATATGGACAGTTTTGCTTAGAACAATCCTCTGCTCATTGATTTTCTTAACCTTGATTGATTACCTTTCACTCTGAATCAAAATCTTCTTCATACAAGTAAGTCCTAACCACCACTTTGTGGATCAGCATGTCATTTTCTTACCAAGTGCATATGTGTATATGTATCAGCCCTAATCTCATATTCATGCTTAAAGTCAGGCAAATATGTGTGCATATACAGCATGTGTCCCTTGGTTTTAGTGTGTATATATATATGTAATGTTTGAGTGTGTGTGTGTGTGTGTGTGACCACAGAGTAGCTGCAAGTTCCTTTCTGGCTTTACATTTTACCAGACACAAAGCAAACAAACTGAAAAACAACAGCGGCAATCCCAGCAGCCAGTGGCAGCATGCCGAGCCGGCAGAAGATAGTGTTCTCCCCGTTCAGGATGAATAGAGAGAGGAAGAGAATATGACAGGAGGAGAAATGGATAGGTAAAGTCTGACATGAGAAGATGGAGGAAAGAATATGAGGGAAGAAAATGTACCCTTTAACAAGGACACACATAATCATTCATGCGAAGCACGACTCTTACAGAGCACCCTGCTGGGGTTTTTTGCTGGTTCTCATCTCTAAAACAAGGCTGAAGTACGCAGGTCTGGGCACAATATTAGGGTCGTGGTGACACTTAGATGAAAAACGTTAGCATACACGTGTTTGTCAGATCCTGCTGGTGCAGTTAATACCATCCATCTGTTTCCCATACTACCTATCCTACATAGGGTCGTGGAGGAGCCTGGAGCCTATCCTAGGGAAATCGGGGCAAAAGGTTTGGGACACCCTGGACGGGGTGCAAACCCATCGCAGGGCACAATCGCACACACGTTCACACACTATGGACAATTTGGAAAAGCCAGTCAGTCTATAATACATGTCGTTGAACTGGGGGTGGAAACCAGAGTACCCGGAGGAAGGCAAAGGTACTGAGAAAGTGTGCCACCTAATCTTCTTCAACCTGCTAAAAGTGAATATGTGAACTGATGTTTTTTTTTTTCTTTTCTTTTTTTTTTGTCACATTGAAGTAGAAGCCTTTATTTGTCACATATACATTACAGCACAGTTTTAGGCAAATTTTGAAATTGAAAAATCATTCAAATATTGCACAAAAGGTTTTTACACTTTGCTGAGGTGAAAAAGTTACCTAATTTATTAAGATTAAATGTTCAATGTAATTCATAAGATGTCATGCAAATTGCCTCCCACCTAAAAACAAACAAACAAACAACAAAAAATAACATATAAGGGGCCTGTAATAATGGCCCATAGCTCCTCAAACATCACTTTTAGCATTCAGCATTCCAAACTTTTTCCATAAAAATAGATTTGCGTAATTTGCTCCCAGAACTATTATTTGGACCATTTGTGTTCCTAGTGGTTAGCAGGATGACATCAGAGTGAAAAAGTAATTTCAGCCCCAATTAAACAGGCCATTGCTTGCCCCATGTTGCACCTCCAGATTTAAAGTAGTTGATAGAAACAGATTAATTCTCATTTCATTTTTGTTTTTTCTTATTGGCATTTGGTAAATTTGCTTAAACTATGTTATGTCAATGTCAATGGACACCCGGCTTGAGTGAATCAGTACTTTACAAGCCATGTCCATGAAGTGCCTTACTATATATATATATATATATATATATATATATATATATATATATATATATATATATATATATTTATATATATATATATATTCAGGGATAATAAAAAGCAAATATGTATATCAATTTGCTAAGGACAATGCTGTCTTCTCACTTATATGTAATACACTTAAGTATGAACACTTAGTTCACAACATTATACTGGCTTTGGTTGTAGACTAGCATGAGAGAGATGCTAATCACTGGCACTGGCACTGTCAGCTCACTGTTGTATACGATGCCACATAATTTGTTATTTGTTAAAAGCGAGAAAAATAATACTTGTGAGCATGATAATTATTATTATTTCTGTATCTCTGTATCACTGTATCTCAAAGGAACAGCCAAAAATGTTCGTAATAAATATAATCAGGAATTATGTGTTTGTTGTCCAAATTTTGCTCACAAGAAAGGATTAGCATCTAAATCATCAGATATTTTCCTCTAAATACAGTACATATAGATAAAAAAAAAACGCAAGCTTAATATATTGGTTAATTTCAGCAGAGACATTTATGGAAACTTGTGTGTAAGGGTTTATTAAAGAATAAGACATGGTTAAAACGAATAGAAAGACATAACCAAACAGCACTAGAACAAAGTTAGACTGGTCACAAGTTCTAATGTGAAGCTAAACACTAAGGAATAGCAAAACTCCAAAGTAAATGAACAAAACACAATTACCTATTAAGCCAGGGGTCAGGTGACAAATCCACACAGGTTATCAATGAGACGGTGTGATCGGATCGCTTATTCTGGCACACGTGAGGATCCGTGTGCAGCATTCTGAGTGAGTTGTAAATTATTAATAAATCTCTCGAGTAAGCCGGATAGGAGAGCTCTGCGAAAAGCTACTCGAGTTGACACAAAAGCATGTATAGGTTTCTGATTGTCAGCAGCAAAGAGAATGTCACCGACCTTAAAGATATTACAGCAGCAATGAGAGAAGACACTGATATTGATCAGTGATTGCTAGAGTGATCAGAGGAAGTAAAAGAGCACTGGCTAGAGTGTGTTATGATGTGCATGTGTGTGCGATGCAGCAGGGGTTGTGATTCAGCAGCTCTCCTGCTGGCAGTGCTGACAGTCAATGCTGTTTCCTCTCCCAGTTTTATCTCTCTATCTCTGATTGATTTGGACCCGTCAATGCTCTCAGGTCTTGGCTCCAGTCGGCTCCTGATTGAGATTCGCTGCTATAGGGAGGAGACGATTGGATGAGACGGCTGAAAACACACACCGCAAGAGCAGTTACGAAGAAAATGAGGAGGGAAATGCATGGCACAGCAGATGTGTAACTAGAGAGAAATCAGATAGAGAGCCTAGGCTTGATTTTGTCCGACGTTTGGGAAAAAGCGTTGCTCCATGACGTAGAACTCTCAGAACAGAAGGTGGAGATATGGGTGAAGGCACAGGCAAGGATTGAACTAAAGCTTGGAGAGCACTTAAGGGAGATGAATCTGGGTACAAAAATTGCTTCAAGGTGGAGAGGTGGGCTGACACACACACATACACACACACACACACACACTTGTAATGGCAGTTCATGAATTTATTTTGTTTGGAGAGGGCATTCACTGAGCTCAGGAGTGCACTGAGGACAATCTAGAGATGAACCATAGGGGTTATGGTTCATTTAAATCCCCCTCTCTCATACACACACACACACACACACACACACACACACACACACAGTTATTCCTGACACCATGCTCATCCTAGTGCTCTCACACTGGTCCTGTTTCTATTCTTGGTATATGAAGCTCTGTCACATGCATATTATCTACACATAGACAGAAGCAGAGCTGAGAGCTAATATAATTACTAGCATTAGAAAGAGGGGCGAGACTTGAGTCACCACCCAAACACTGCAGAAAGATGTGCATGTGCATGTGTGGGTGTGTGGTAGGAGTGTAACAGTGTAACACAATCTATATGTGTACCTGTATCTGTTTAATGTTCAAAATACATGTATCTGTATTCAGAGTTTTTGCCTAAAATGTACCTTATCTAAACTGGATATTTTATTTTATTTTTTTAATGAGCGCTACCACTGAAATACAGAAATTCCACAGACGTTCTAGCCCTGGAATGTCCAGTTCCAGTTATCCCCTTCAATTCGATCTCCCCACTATTGCCCCCCTTTTTACTTCCCCTTTCATATATTTTACCCCGCTTTCCCACTTCTGTAAACCCGACTCTCCCATGGGCCCAGGGAAAGAACGGCTAATAAAAGAGCACACTCAAACACACTCAGCCATCTCAAGCAAACGCCATCAAAAGGCGTTGAAAAGTCACTCATCAGGGGAGCTGCCCTTGGTCATCGGATACATGCAGGCACAGAATAAACAGGAAATGAGTTTAGCACTACACCACAGAACAACATCGACTGTAAAGAGCAGTTTAGAATTTGATGGGCAATGCTAGATGAAGACTGGTAGACATGTGATTGTGTGTGGCTTTATCTATGACCCAGGCTTTATATAGGTATTACTTGATTTAATCATTATTATTTATTCCAACTTGATGTATTTAGCTCTTGTAAGTTATCACTGCTAATAACAGTAAAGCATGTAAAAACATTATTATTATTATTATTATTATTATTATTATTATTATTATTATTATTATCAATAATACATTACAGGATATTGATATAAAAGTTCAAATCCCAGGTCGGTGAGCCACTGTTAGCGCTTGAGTAACACCCATAACCCTCAACTGCTTCAATTATAAGCATTTGCCACAAGAAATACATTACAATGTAATTATTTATTTTTTACTTGTAGCCCACATAAACAAGCAGTGAAATTCTACTGAAATTTAACTTTTTCTTTTTATTATTTCTCAATTTTTTTAACCATTTGAACTTGCTAGGGTGGCATGGTGGCTTACTGGTTAGCACATTTGCTACACACCTCCTGGTTCAAATCCCGCCTCTGACCTGTGTGCTTGTTCTCCCCGTGCTTCTGGGGTTTCCTCCGGGTACACCGGTTTCCTTCCCAAGTCCAAACACATGCGTTGTAGGCTGATTGGCATCTCTAAATTGTCATGTGTAGTTTGTAAAATTGTGCCCTGTGAGGGGCTGGCACTCCATCCAGGGTGCCCCATTTTCCTTGTGCCCCGGGTTCCCTGGGATAGGCTCCAGGCTCCCCGTGACCCTGTGTAGCATAAGCGGTATCGAAAATGGATGGATTTGAATTTACTAAAAAAGAACAACAAGAAAAAAGAAACAAAAAAGAACTAAAAACCCATTCATTCATAACTCATTCACAGTGTAAGCCAAAAGGCACTTGTTGAATTCTATAAATAAATATTTAATATAAGTGTGTATATATATATAATCCAAGTTCACAAGTACAGTCAATACCCTCTAACAACAAAGGTCTTAAGTTGAGACCCATGTGACGGAAAGTCTTTCCAAAGCTGTTCTTAAGGTGTATATTTTATCAGGAGTAAGGCAGTAAAATTACTGTAGTTCCAGTTGCTTATCCTTTCCCACAGGTTTAAGAAATAATAAAGGCACTCTAATAAAAAAAAAAAAAAATCAAATGTTCATTGATGGAGTGCATCAAATGCACTTCGACTTTCCTTATAATTTTCTTTTATTTATTTTTGAGTTCTTTTTGTTCTATAGTGCAATATGTTGAAATTCTTGTCTGTGGTAATTACACATATGCTACAGATGTGATAAATATTGATTACCATAATCTGTATTTATCATGTCTGAACTGGACAAAAGCCTCAGTTTAGATTTTTTTGTTGTTGTTGTTGAGTTTCTCATTTTCTGATATAGAAGTAAGCCTGAAAAGCTGTCAAGGGATAGATAACATACAAGTCATGAATGAAAACTCTAACTCTTACAAGGTGGACAGTAAAATATACACTACTTAAAAACCAGAGCAAACACTTGCCATTCATGAAGCACTTATAATAACAGTGTAGCACATGATATCTGCTCTGAAGTGGTCCAATGGTGGTCTCATTTCCTTGACAGACAGGGTTAATTGAACCTGACAAATTGTTAAAAGCATCAAATGGTCAATGTTTATACATACAGTATAAAAAGATGCTAGGTATAGCTAATAAGGTGGCCATTGATTATGTATATTAAATCATAGCCAGTTTATTGGTTACACTGATCTGCTAACCAATAAACTGGTAATTCTGTGTAGTTTTCAGGCGACTCAGAAGGGTTGTTCCAGGAACTACAGAAAGCTTTATTGATTTCTTGCTTCCCAAAACGGCTTGGTTTCAGTACACAGCAGGAACAGTGAATGTATAGCAAAGTCACAATGAAAACAGTACACTCTAGTACGGGGTCATCAACTGGCAGATTGTGGTCCAGACGGCAACCCAGAAAAGTATTTTAGTGGGATTTAAACAAAATCAGTCACACACACACACCTCTGTGTCAGAGTTCATAGTGGTAGTCAAAAGTAATAATGTAAATCCCACTGTATAACCACTTCAAACTGTCTTTATAGCCATTTATAGCCATTCATCCATGTTAGTTGCTTATTCCGATCATGTAAGCAAGAAAATTTATGTAACTGGATCTTTTCAAATGTAGTTGATGAAAAGGGTTAGAGATGAGACCAATGAATTATGGATTTCCACAAGACAATAAAAAAAATCTTAATGTAAAGCATTCATTTTTTCATTCTGCTTTCAAAATCATATCAAAAATGCATGTCTTTGATGTAAAGCATGATTTCTGATTTGCCACTGCAGGTTCCCCACATTGTTGCAGCTTCACGAATTGGCTGCGAATGAGCTAACGCGAGAGAGATGGACAGATTGACAGATGGAGAGGGAGGAAAGGTGCAAATTAGAATAAGAGTGGAGGAATAGAAAACTAGAGAGAGATACCCTTATTACCCTTCCTACAGGGTGCCTGCCATCGCCTTCGCAACAGGACACCTCAACACACTAATTACAAGCCAAGCTCAAACAGGCACATCACAACAGCGACACACGTTTTTGTTTGCACTCTCTCACACTCTCATACTCATAAGCCCTCATCATGCTGAATAACTGAGTCTATGACCCAGTAAATCCACATATTCACGTGGGAGCTCACACTCCTTGTGCCTCTACAGCACTGTGAGACTAATATAGATATAGAAGCCATGCGGCAAAAGCTGCACAATGCTGTGATTTCTGGTTCCCTTTTTCAGGATCCTCTATAGATTTCTCCTGAATACCAACCACACACATGTCTCAATTACAGTCACCACCACAGTCTCAAAGCCTTAGATCCAGACGCAAAGATGGCCATCAGGGAACAGTGACATATTATACACAAAGCCAATGTGTAGCAAATCATGTAGCCACTATCTGGAGTGTTAGCCGGATAACCCAGAAAACATAAGAGAAGTTTAACCGTTGAAGAAAGAACATATAAATGTAGCCGCACTCATGACAGGGAAATGTACACCTTCTCATTATTAATATATGTTTGCTATATGCATCCCTTAATTGTGATGATTAAGACGCTGGACTTGCATGAGGGTAAACTTTTTTAAAGACCTTTATGGTCTTTATTTTCTTACCGTAGAAGTCTGAGAAATCATTGCCGCTAAGATCTTTAATTTAGATTAAGACTGTTAAATAAGGGCAATTATTACACAAGTAGTTATTAGTTATTAGTGGTTATCATGTTTGCCTCCCACCTCTTTGGTTGGGGGTTCGATTCTTGCCTCCACCCTTTATGTGTGGACCTTGCATGTTCTCCCCATGCTTGGCAGGTTTCCTCCCCTGTCCAAAGACATGAATTGTAGGCTGATTGGCATCTCTGAATTGTCAATAGTGTGTGAATGTGCTTGTGATTGTGCCCTGTGATGGGTTGGCACTCCATCCAGGGTGTCCCCTGCCTTGTGCCCCGAGTTCCTTGGGATAGGCTCCAGGCTCCCTGCTACCCTGTGTAGGATACGCGGTACAGAAAATGGATGGATGGATGTGGTGTTCAGGAAATTAGCTAGTTCAGGAAAAAAAAAAAACAAAAAAAAAACGTCCATAACCTACGAGCAAATGTAAATTTATACAAACTTGAGCTTGAGGAAGCTCGTAAATGTGAACCTATGATCGATTGATTGGTAATTAATTATTTATTTATTTCAATTGCACACACAGACTTAATGAAAATGTTTGTAAAGCAATCCAAAAGAAATCCACGATTTAAGATCAAATACGAGTAGTGCAGGAGGAGCTCTTTCAGTGTTTAGACCTCATTTTGGCTTTTTCAGCTCTCTGTAAGCTTTGCCTTTTATATAGTTTGGTGACTGTCTCTAAATAGAGATCGGATGTGCCATTAACATGCTTCATAATTGACGGCTGTTTGGCATTCTTCGACATCTCCATGTGAGTACAAAATAAAAAATAGCACTGTTTCTAAAACTTTTATAAATCTGGCAGGAATTTTTTGAGGTCTATTGTTCTTAGTGTTTTATCAAGTTTGATAAGTAAACTGTTATGGATGTGACAAGGGCTGGTGGTAGTTATTAGCAGATGCCATCCATGCTATTCTAAAGACCTCCAGTTTATTCAGAATCCCTGTCAGGATATTTGCTTGAGGATGCACAATTGTTCACTGTACCAAAGGACAGACGGATGTCCTAATTATTGTTTTTCTCACACAAGATGGTGGTAAACGTCAAAGGTAGAACTTAGAGATGTATTTAACCCCTCAATCATTTGGAATCAAGCTGGAATCTATAGCACTGTGTGCTGCATAAATCATTTAGGTCTGCTGAACCTCAGTGGTGTAAGTACACATTTCATTTGCAGTCTCTGGTGTCATTCAAAATAGATAAGACAGTAATCAGACATAGCTCAGTTCAGGGGAAATGTACATAAATCTAGTGAATGAAATAAATCTAGTTTGTGCTTAAACACATTCTGAGTCACACCAGTAGTATGCGGAATGGACACAAATACTATCCAAAACAGGTCATCTTCATTCTCCATATGATTCT
The DNA here is from genome assembly GCF_023375685.1 of Ictalurus furcatus. NCBI lineage: Eukaryota > Metazoa > Chordata > Actinopteri > Siluriformes > Ictaluridae > Ictalurus > Ictalurus furcatus. The sequence goes on from NC_071258.1 coordinate 5,858,179, forward strand.
ACTGACAAAAGCGTCAGTGGACAAAAAGAGATTAGATAAGAATTTTTAAGGCAGTGTATAGTCCAGTAGGACTTTATATTGTAGCAAGTCTGAATCAACTATATTTTATGGAAGTTAGAAAGAATAGTGATATTTAGAACCAAGAGTTCAATAGACTTAAACTGGTTCCATGTTTCTGCTGTAATAAATAGTAGTAAAACTTCCACCTCATACATTTCTGTAATGGGTTATGCTTATTCAGGTGGGGTGCACTCCTTTAAAATACCTTATAACACAGAGCTGTTGAATTCTCAAATCTGACTGGTTAAAAGGTGCTGATTAATTTGCTCATTAGCATGGTGGCTAGGGGTTAACACGTTTGCCTCACACGGCTGGAGTTGGGAGTTTGAATCCCACCTCTGCCCTGTGTGAGTGGAGTATGTATATTTTCCATGAGCTTCAGGGGTTTCGTCTAAATCAATTTCTTTAAGCCAAATACACTTAAATATAACAAAAATTTAACTAACACTTGTTATATTTAAGTGCATTTGGCTTAAAGAAATTGATTTATCTACTTAAAAATGTTGAGGTAATTAGTTTCTTCAGATTTTTTGAGTTAAATGAACTTATCCGGTTTTACAGTGTAACATGACAAGCCGAGATTTGGGGTAAGAGATATTAAGCTTAGTAAATCCAGCTGTAAGTAAACTATAATATTTGTAGATTTTGACAGATTTTCTAGATATAGTATATGAGATTTTCTAGGTTAACACTACAATATCGTCTCGAGTTAGAGGACAAAGTATCACCTCAGCTTGTTACTCTAGTTTAAATGGGACATTGATTCTCTAGGATCATGTAACCATAACAACAAAACTATTATCTGTGTGACTAACTGTAACCATAACAACAAAACTATCTGCACATTCATGATCCTGAATGTGGATCCTTGTGCTTGTGATCAACAATACAGGCCACTCTGACTCCAGTTCTACCCATCTTAGCAAGAGAAGAAGAAAAAAAACATCCATTTATCCATTTATGTTCCCTGCTGGTCAGTTTGATAGACAGAGATTCAGAACAGAAGAGCCTCGAAAATTAGGACGCACCCCATCTCTCTAAAATATAGGCTTCAAGGATTCAAAGTAAAAAGTCTGATAAACGACTCTACGCCACTGTTTCTTCAGACTGTCTGTTCTGTGAGCAACAGAATTAAATGCATCAGTGAATAACAGAATTTATCAATAGAATTAATCAACTGCATCTTATACAGCAGGCAATACACCAGGAAAACAATGAACTTCCCATATAACTAAATCCGGTTAAACTATGCGTTTAAACTTGAGCGGACTTGGATTCATTACTTATCACACCGTATGAGATCCCCCCAAATTTTTGGATTCATTCTATAACAGACTGTGTGGTAACATGTTCTCCATGTCAGATAACACAATGAAGATTCTCTGACAATAGATTATGTCATCAATTAGTATGATCCAGGCCTATGCATAAAATGGAGTTATATGAACTGAAACATTATTCAAGTGAGCTTGACAAAATAAGCATATTTTTCTTTCCATTAACAAGAATTTGCTGTTTACATTTTGCCATTGCCGCTACCTGCTAATATTACTATGTAGCTGTCATGTGACTTGCATCACCCTATGCCATGCTACCATTGGTGGCTTTTAGACACGCAATGTAGCAGTGGTCACAATGTAAGATTTTAATCAAAAATTTCTGCCATTGCCAGAACTTTATCAGCTGTCATGTCACAGCAAACCAGCAACTCCATTTCCCATAATACACCTCAGCCTACAAACATGGCCAGCACAAACTACACTCCCAAGCCAACACACAGGCATGTTCACGTTCTCCGTAATACTAATCAGACACACCTGTTACCAATCACACACACCACCCTTTAAAAGAGACGCTTCCATACAGACTTTTTGAAGTATGTGTGCAGTTGTCTTTTGTCTCCATCCTCGAGCTGTACCAAGCTGGTCTCTGTTGTTGATTCTCTGCTTTTGATTCTGTTTTGCCCTCGACTCTGATTATCTGTATAACCTGTTCCAGTCTGTTTGCACGATCGCCTGACCCTTGCCTGTCTTCATTTTTGATCTTTGCTCTATGTTTTGGATTGTTGTTTACTCATTAAAGCTGCCATACCTACATTTGCTTTCATCTCAGCCTCCATTAAATGACATCAGCTCTATTCGGTTGCAATGGCACTAAATTGTCTGCTGGTGAGCACTCAATGCATTTTAAGACCGCCAATTTCAACTGATGACAAAAAATCGAGTGAGTGAATTTTGTCTGAGATGGCAGAATTGGGACAAAGATGGCCCCAAAATGGACACAATAGAGCGAACAACAATGAACACCAAACTCCTGCTTGTGTGTGAGTAACCTACAACTAAATCTCCTGATGCTCAGTCTCACAGTCAACATCATTATCATCATCAGCAAATTATTCCCTTCACAAAAGTCAGGTAAAGATGGATGGGGTGATCCTCTAAAGGCACACCTTCTAGACGTTCTGTTAGATACCCCATTAATCCAAACACCATTATCTGTGACTGAAAGATCCCTTATATCACCCACAGCTGAAGCAGGGGTTACATTAATACCTCTAGTTCTACATGGGGTTATGGCATCATCCCACCCAGCAAAAACTTGTTGAAAAAACAACTTTGCCAGACTTCTCATCAACATTGAGATTTGGTTGAAAAGTGAAAGGTGAAAAAACATCTAAGCATCAAAAAGTCTAAATTTGACTGCAAAGTGAAAGTCTTTTTCAGGCTGTTTCTACAACTTGAATTCAACCTAATTCCAACTATGAATACATGATCATGTATATTATATTATATCATCATATTATATTCATAATTACTCTCAAAATAAGACAATTGACAAAAAGTACCATTAAAACATTTATTGATATGTCAGATACAGTGCATCCACAAGACTGTCCAGCGGCATGTTACTGTACAGTGTGTACAATAATAAAAATAAAAAAATTCAGAATTTTCTCTGCACACGTATGGAGTAGTAAAAGCCAGATAATGTCAACAGGCTTAAACACTACTCTGCCACAGATCTGTGAGGAAATACAGTCCTTGGAAACAAAACTGAATTTGACAATTAAAGATGTTTAAAGTATCACCAGGTTCGAGCCCTGTTCTTCAGCTTACTTTGCAACTGATTAGCTCAAATAAACTTCAGTCAAACGGGCGTTTCTGTGTCTCCATCACTCTTGGTTTGGATCTAACATATGTACTTCCGCCTGCCTTTTTTCACTACCCCCACCCTTCTCTCCTCCATGCCCACCTGCAACTAATCTGACTCTGACATTCTGTACTGCTATCACCTGAAATTCCTATCCTGCCATTGTGTGTGTGTGTGTGTGTGTGTGTGTGCTGTGAAACAGCAGGAAAAATACAGTCTTATAAACATTTTGCCTGTATTAGCGCTATATGTGGTCCACAACAGATGTACATCTTAGGATAAATTTGGACCAAATCAGAGAGACTAAACAAAGCCCAATTTTCAATGACTATTTTTGGGCTAAATATAGGCCATGATGAATAAACAATGTCCATGGATGTCTGGTGCTTGGTGCGATTTGTCTCTTTCCATGCTTTAAAACCATTTGAAATCATTTAAATAATTCTCAATGATATCCAAAGTTTTCGGCTGTAGTCTGTATTTATAGGTAAGCCTTTTACTAACTTAAATTCCTCCATTTCTAACACCACAAGTGTACTTGCACATTGTGCACACTCACAATTATCCAGGATAACACCTTCACTTAAGGAACTCTTAGGGTTTAATACTAACAGCCTTCTACATGTAATAGAGTCAACAGATTCCTCTTGCTTTGCCATTAGTAAAATGTAATTAGTAGGTTCCAGTTACTGCAGCGAATTAACTACCTTCCACAATTAACATAATTCATGCTGTAAAATGCCAGAAAAACAAGTCCAGAGAAAGTAAAGCACATAATAATTCAACTCTGAGTTAAGATAAAACTTTCCATGAATATAAAACTACCAAAAACATCCCATTAGTGATGCACCACAAATTGTGTTCTTATGACCCAAATTCTCAATTAGTTAAACTCAAAGCACAGGGAAAACATGCTGAGAACATACAGTGAAGACACAGAAAAGCTAAAAATAAATAAATAAATAAATAAAAGAAACAAGGCCAGCTAAGACAAATAATCCCACTGTTTTGCTGAACTTAAATGTAATCCTTATAAAAATCCTTCAGTTAGCTAAAGCTAAAGCTAGCCCCAAGGCTAGGTAACTATATAAGCTAAATTAAATAAGTTGATTGAAACATGATGCTATATCATGCCTATAAAAGCCAAAAAAAGTGGAAAGAAACACATACAAAGGACTAAAAACAGTTTAATGGTTCCACTTAGAGCTGAAAAACAGTTGTCCCATGCTAAACTAGTAAATTGTATGAACAATAATGCTAAAACCACACATTATACAAGCTAAGAAATTGTGAAAAACACAAATTCTTCATCATTATTAATTAAAATCTTCCCAGAAGATAATACATGCATTATAATGAAATGCTGCTTAAAGTAGTGGTTCTCAAACTGGGGGCCGTGGCCCCCTTGGTGGCCGCCAGATGGCGCCAGGGGGGCCGCATAGAAATTCTAGGACATTATTATTTTTTTAAATTAATTTTACCTGTATGTAAGTTGGGACTGTCAGCCTTTGAACTATGATGTACATAAAAATGAGAAATATTAATTAATTAAATCAATTATACACAGCACACTAAGACACACACCAAACGGAGACAACCATTGATTAACTGGTGTACTGTTAGCCACGTGCTGATAAAACCTAAGACTAGTTCAAATGGATAAGTTTTTAGACAGAGGACATAGTCTTTTAGCTGAGAACGTTAATAAAGAAGAGCCTAGCGTGAAAAAAACGAAATTGCGAAAATGTAACGACTCTAAGGGGCCACAAAGGTATATTCCATATTCTTATATATTCCACAAGACACAAAATTTTACATATGTTTGATTCTTAATTCTTGTTACCAACAACTGTTTTTATGTTTTGTGATGATTCATCTTTTCACACTGAGGATGACTGAGGGACTCGTACACAACTATTACAAAAGGTGCAAACATTCATTGATGCTCAAGAAGGCAACACGATACATTAAGAGCCAGGGTGGTGTAAACATTTGAACAGGATGATCTGTGTAAATTGTTAGTATTTTGTTTAAAGACCTTATTTTTTCATTTATTACTGCCCTTCCGAAGCTACATAAGATAATTACATGTTATGTCTTTTGTTATGTCAAGATCACGAGAAAACAAATTTTTTATAATGTGGAGATCACAAAAAAACAAGAAAGAAAATAATAATAATGCATCACATCTTAGGGCTTCCATACCATCTTAACTTAACCAGCTAAGTAATCAACAGCAATGACAACAACAACAACAAAAGATAACAAACTACCCTACTTTATGTGTCCTTAAATGTGTACTAAAAGTTGTGGATGTCGACATTGTTTTTATTTGAATGGGTTAGAATCATACATGTATCCATTGTCGTGTGAATCTTATGCCCATAAACATTGATAAACATGGCCATAAATGTTTCATAGTTATGTTTTTATCACTAGTAGAACGCATGCTCTGTAGCTGCAACATGATGATGTTATTCCCATGAAGCTGATATGCATGCGCCAACAAGTGTTGACACTAATTATAAGTATCGAACTTGGTTTTTGATGGCTATGAATTGTGATTAATACAGTAGCTTCTTGCTGTAGTAAAAATAGCTCAGCTAATGCCAAGGTACTAAAAATATAAAGCTAGTAATGTAGCTACTTATAACTAACTACTTCCCAACAATGCTGTTAATGTTATGTTGGCTGCCAGGAGACCGGAAAACTAGTATGCTTTCTTCTTTAGCATAATTTGTTCATCATTTTACCTCCAGGCTCCACCTCCTAGAATTTGAGGATGCAATAGTATTGGAACGCTGGAGGATATTTTGATGATAATATACTTATACTAATTATCATTGTTATTTAAATATAACATTAGACTGTTGTTTAAAAATATGGTACAATTTGGACATTTGGTAGCTTAACAATGTTGTCTGAGGCAATCTGAAGTAGAAAGATTTTGGCAATGATTTTCAGTGAGATAGATTTCTGTCGCCTTGTTGAGTGCAAATTGCATGTTTAAAGAAACAAACACGGAGCATTTAAACAAGTCTCGTCTGATGGACTACATTTTGCAGTGAGCTGAAAATTGGTTAAATCTGCCCTTTGTGCTGAACTTGTTTAAGACATTTATATGACTTTCTTCTAGCATCCACTTCTGCCTGTTACTTTGACCTATGCTAAAAAGACACAAAGAAAATGTCTCTTGTTCCTGTCATTAGTAACAAAGTGAGGGCTGTGTTAAACCTGTCACCTTTAATATTTTAAAGCAGAAGCCTTTGTCTACATTATATTCTTGCATTCACTTGCTCATCCTCCCGTACTCCTACTATAAAGTCATTCACATTAATGACGCCTTGATGATTCATATAATTAAAGGGTTGGAGTAGAAAAGGACAAAAGCTAAAAAAAAAAAATTAAAAAAAGGCAATGCCTTCTTACAGCTCAGAGAGATACGAGCTGCTCTCTGTGCTAATACCAGGAAATAATGAAAGCATGATTTTTGTTTGTTTCATGTTAGTGCTTTTTCTTTCCTGCTTTGTTTCTCCATATCTATCCTTTCTCTCATTCACGTTTTCTTTTCTCTGATCTCCCCAGATGTAGTCTAGTGTCAAGTCAGGCAGTGCATACCGACTCTAATTAGGTGTGAACAAGAACACACCTTTTTAATTACATTCTGCATCTTCATCACTTTTATTCCATTAGGTGATCTCGGAAATTGATTTGATCAGGGTAATGAAGCACTTGAAACACTTTCAGCCCAGTAAATACCATAACTCAGGAGGTAAAAACAGCATGGGTAATTTAACAGTTTGCATACTTTATGAGAAATGAACAAATGGGCCTAAACTTTAATATGATCAGTAATGGCAAGGTATATATAACCAGATTCTCAACAAGTTCCAGTTATCATGAGTTTCCCAGAGTTTCATGATGGAACTGTGGAGAGCCTAATACTGAGTGGTTTAGCAATCTGTGTACGAAGGTTATCTGATTTGATTTCTTTAAATACATTTTTTGACTGGTTCGAAGCACATTTGTGTGGTGGTCTAAAAAACATTGTATGTCACTGTAGATGAATTCTGGATAATATAAAAAATAAAAGATGAATAATCAGGTTTTGACCACAGTTTAGTTTTTTCTGCCAATAACATACTTCTCTATGCTACTGTCAGTCATCTCTACTCTAAGGAACATACATTATATTATACCAAAATAACATGGAAATGTTTTTAATGTGATTATTTTCTAACCTTGCTTTGGCTATAACTGCAAAGATCATGTTGGACAAAAGAAGCCAGTTTAATTTAACTATCTACTACGAGACAGACACTGAAGTGGATGATGATGATGATGATGATGATAATCAAAGTGAGAACTCATTTCTCATTGTAAATGAATCCTTCTTTAAGATTTGGCAGTAATGTTGTTTTCCATAAGTAGATTAGCTTATAAATATAGAGGCAAGGCAAGTGGGGCATCTTTCAGTGGAACTGGAATGAAACCTTTAAATCCAATTTTCTCCCATTTCACCTTTGGGGTAACTAGACTAAAATCCTAGTACTTTGCTGATGATTGAAATTCATGCTAATAAGACAGGAATTTCAGTTCAGGAAAGTTTCCAGAAGAATACAGTTGAGGTCATAAGTTTACATACGCCCTGAATCTGCAAATTGTTGATTAAAAAAAAAAGAAGAAGGATCAAACAAAATGCATTATTTTATTATTAGTACCACCCTGAATAAGCTATTTCACATAACAGATGTTTACATATAGTGCACAAGACACAATAATTAGTGAATTTACACAAATGAACCTGTTAAAATTATGATATGATTGATTCTTAATTCTTGTTACCTGGATGATCAACGACTGTTTTTATGTTTTGTGATGATGTTGAAATGGGCGCACAGTGGTTTACTGGTAGGCTGACTGGCATGTCCAAAGTGTCTGTAGTGTATGAATGGGTGTGTGAATGTGTATGTAAGTGTGCCCTGGGATGGATTGGAACCCCGTCCCATTTGTTGGATGATGTTGAGATCAATCTTTTCACAGTGAGAACAACTGAGGGACTGAGATGTGTACAAAAGATGCAAACATTCACTGATTCTCAAGAAGGCAACACAATATATTAAGACTCAGGGGGAGGTAAACTTTTGAACAGGATGATCAGTGTAACTTGTTAGTATTTTGTTTAAAGACCCTTTTTTCCATTTAGTACTGCCCTTCAGAAGCGACATAAGATATTTACATGTTTCTCAGAAGACAAAGTAATAACAGTTGACACTGATAATCCTGTTCAAAAGTTTACACCCCTTTGGCTCTTAATGTATCGTGTTCCCTTCTTGAGCATCAGTGAATATTTGTACCTTTTGTAATAGTTGTGTTCGAATCCCTCAGTTGTCCTCGGTGTGAAATGATCGATCTCACAATATTACAAAACCGCTGTTGGAAAGGGGTCAAATATGCAGAAAATCCTGGAAAAGCAAAGAATGTGCAGGACCTGGAGAATTTTTTTGAATAACAGTGGGCAGTTTAACTGCTCAGGGACTCATGAACAACTATCACAAAATATTAAAACAGTAGTTGAAAATCCAGGTAACAACACACAGTATTAAGAACCAAGCGTATGTAAACGTTTGAACTGGTTCATTTGTGTAAATTCAGTTATTATTGTGTCTTGTGGACTATACGTAAACATCTGTTATGTGAAATAGCATATTCAGGGTGGTAATAAATAAAAAAAAACAAAATGCAATATTTATGATCCCTTATCTTCTCTTATAAATAAAAACTCTTATTTTAATTATTTTATTATTTATTCATATTTTGCAGATCTCAACCGTATGTACACTATATGACCAAAAGTTTGTGAACATATGACCCATATGTGTTTGTAGAACATCCCATTCCAGATTTGGTCCCCTTTTGCTGTTATAATAACCTCCACTCTTCTGGAAAGGCTTTCTACTAGATGTTAGAGTGTAGCTTTGGGGATTTGTGATCATTCAGCCACAAGAGCATTCATGAGGTCGGGCCTTGAGATCCCCACCTTATGCCTAGTGTTCCAGGGATAGGCTCTAATCAAAGATAAATGATTCCTGACATAATGCTAAATAGCATTCATTTGTCTCAATCTCATTTGATTGCTTGTACTTTTTCTTCTTCTTTACTTTGTAATATTTACACTATACTGGTATTTATATGACAATTTTTATTATACCTGTTTATCTCTATTATTTATCTCTCATCCAGTTAGCATGTACACTGCTGTATATTGATTTCCCACTGTTATGCATTTGTGCACACCCTGATTTATTGTCTCCAAGTGTCATAATGTTATGGATCACTGACACTGCTTTTTGTCAAACCATTAACAGGTTATACAATTAGTCTCTGGTCTTTAGAAAATGTTGGCTTCTTCAGCCATTTCCCATTATCAATATGTCTACAAACCTAAGCCACATATCACAGGTTTGGTTCGAGATACTGGTTTGAATTTTAATAAGTGATATATTTCCAGCCTTGGGATGGCAAAAGAGAAAATGAGATGTAAAAAGTAAAAGACACCTCTTTCCTTGCTAGAACGATATCAGCAATGTGCCCCTAAGCAAAGAATAGGATGACTATTCATGCTGTACAATATGAGATCTGATGCAGTATGTACAATACACATTCTCCCTACAGTAAATATATCAGCCTCAATCTCTTTGTAAAATAGTTTACTATATTACAAAGGAAATAGGATCTGAGTGTGACTTTCCTAGGAGATTTCTTTTCTTCAACATTAGAATTCCTTCCTAACCTGGCAAGGGAGTTTGAATATAGTAAAAGGCCTTGGCTTATGTTATATGATATGTGATATTACATCCCTCTGGCTCTCTTCAATAAGAAATGTGTTTGAGGGTTGCATTTTTACACAGAATTCTGTATGACACATGTGTAATAATGCAGATAAACTTCAAGCAAGTGCATTATTGCTTCAATATGCAATGTGCTAGATACATCCAGTAAACATAGCAGACAGCCACTAAGGCTCACTAGCTACATTTACATGTATCCAAATTATCTTTTAATAATCCAAGTGTTATTATTGTGCGTTGTAGACTATATGTAAACATCTGTTATGTGAAATAGATTATTCAAGGCAGTACTAAATAAAAAACAAAATGCAATGTTTATGATCCCTCTTATTTTTTTATTTTTTTTAAAATTATTAACAGTTTGCAGATTCTGCAAGGCATATGTAAACCGATGACCTCAACCATATATACACTATATGGCCAAAATTTGTGAACATCTGACCCATATGTGCTTGTAGAACATCCCATTCCAGATGTGGTCCCCTTTTGCTGTTATAATAACCTCCACTCTTCTGGGAAGGCTAGATACATCCATTAAATACATCACCAGCTCACTACCTACATTTACATGCATCCAAATTATCTGTTAATAATCCACTTGTCCAATTGTTCGCTCAATCACAATAAAATATGTGCATGTATCCACTTCAGATGGAATAGAATAAACTGATTGAGGCCACCCTATTGTTTGGTAATCCTTTTAATAATCTATTCAATACAAGAATAACAGCTATGTAAAAAATTGTGATTACCTGAATACGTTCACTATGGTCCTGTAATAAAACACAGTTCATGTTACAGATTTTAATCCAGTTGATAAGGTTGGATGGAGTGATGGGATGGGCATCAAACTAATATTTTGAGGTAGATGCAGGAAACAAACTGATAACAGTAAAGTTTAATAGCCTTTTTGCCTGAAATTCAGTGAAGATGCAGCACATGTACTTGGTTAAAAAAAAAGCAGGAACAACTGATAAAAAACCTATATGATGTTATTTGGAAACGATGGCTTTTAATGTTAATAACTTTCGAAGATGAGTAGCAGCATACTAATGGACCATGTATGTAGTCTGTGTTGTTTTCAACAACCAGAGCATTCTTACTCCTGAATGTCAGACAAATATGAAATGCTGAGCAACAGTGCTGTGTCAAAAACTAGTCTTCTCACTGTCCATTAAATAATCACACTTGGATGCAGTGCTGCCAGCTCTTATTAAAATTTGGAGCACAACTACTTATCAAAAGCAGCACAAAAAGACATGAAACTAGCCCAAAGAATTCATGCATTTGAAAGGGAGATGCAGTTTTCTCAGTCTTTCGTTGGAAACAAGGTCACCATGGTGTGCACGCATATCTGATTAGCAGTATTTGCAATACACCTATTTATCATCGCCTGGTATGGCCATTATCCTCTCCATAAAACCTTTTCCCTCTCCCAAACATTGCAATTTGTCATGCAACAGAAATGGTTTGGTACATCATAGCTATACTGTTTGCACATCCATGTCCAGAATCTGCATTCAGAATGAATCTTTGCATGTAAGTAGGCAGATGCTGAAAAACTTTATATTCCTAGCTAAGAGATCAGCATCAGCATCAAAACCACTTTCTTCTTGAAAGGTCGGCCCTCTCCACCCCTCCTGCTATTGGTCATATCAAAATGAACTCATTCTTGCAACTTCACAAGCATTCACCTGATCTACAGGTTCACACGGCACACTCTGATAGCTGCTCCTTCAGCTGTAAGGTGTAAATCTGGCATGGTGGAAATTTCCGGCACACCTCCGTGACCTGTTGGGGCTGCTGGAAGAAAGAGATGACCAGACAGTTGATGGAGTGTCTGCAGGTACTCGTTCTGACTGTGAAGTGGAGTGGCTAGATGGAGTTAGATAGATCTTTACACAGCACAGCTTGTTATGGTCTGAACTACCATAATAGAAAGTGGGTTTATCTTTTATAGATCTGGCCAATGAGGGGCTTAAAATTGCTACAGAGAAAGGATTATTCTGTAGAGTGTGCAGACCTGAAAAGAATTCAGTATCACAAAAATGATGTAACATGGCATAATGTTGCAACCGGTAATACTTTTTTTATATTGTAGGATGCTGTAAGATACTACTCATTAGTTTTATTTATTTATTTATTTTAAGGTTTTCATTATTTATGACAGTATACAAGACAATATTTAGGAAAGTTGTATGTTTTTAATACTGCATTGTTTAAGGTATCTATTGTACAATGTTAAATAGTACAGTATGTTTGATAGTAGTGGTAGTCATGATGTTGGTGGTTAATATATGGTTGTCACATCTGGATCCACACCCAGTTCAGGAGCCACCACAAATCCATAACCCAATCCAGTCCAGACAACAGTTTGCTCTCACCTGCCTATTAACTCACATGTACTCTACTAGCCGTCATTTACTTCCGTGTATTTATTCACCACTTGTGTTTGGGAGCTTTTGTGTTTCCAGAGCATATTTCTGAACACTGGTTCCACCGTTTGTTATATTTTCAGATTTAAGTTTCATTTGATTTTTGGCATGGAAGAACAAGTATTTTTGGTCACTGAAAACAAAACTTCGCCCTTTCAAAAATACCATTAAAGTTGGAGAATCAACAGTCCACACATATGGATTTTTATGTTTGTCTTTTTTTTTTTTTTTTTTTCTTCCATATTAGAGCCACCTACTGTAAGCAAGCAGTTTTAAGTTTTGGAATTTCACTAGTTTTGTTGACCACTAGGCTAGTCTTTGGGCTAATTCTAATTGGTTATTGGATGGGTTTTTATCATGCAGACTTGGCAACCTTGGTCAGGAGACAGGCCTTCTAAAAAAAAAAAAAAGAAAAAAAAAAAAGATATCTTTAGCTATGCTAACAAATGCCAGTCAGTGACTCATTTAAATACTCATTTTGAATTAGTGTTTGTTGCTTTGACTCCCCCACTCCACCATAGTTGACTTGAAATGAAACTATGACTACAAAGTTAAAGACTGGCGCTTTAGGGTATGTATGTCTATTTCAAGTGTACATGAATTATGGCTGCATTTATACAGACATATAGTGCCAAAAGGAACTAAAAAGAAAAAAGCAGCAAATGCCACAAAACTCAGTGAATCGTGCTTCACATTGCAGTAGGACACTGACCTGAGGCATCCTGTTAAAGCAACCAGCAATGAGTCACTGACCTGAACTGCACTGAATACTAACGTACTGAAGACAGAACTGAGACAAATCAGAAAGCCACTGAAGCAAACAAACTAAAAAGTGCTGTATAAAATGCCTGGCACACTATCACCAAAAGCAACAATACTCTGCATCTGACAGTGTCTGTGGACCACAGACTCATCAATTACAAAGGATTTGAAACAATTAAAAAGCCTGACAAGTTTATTTGATATTATGCTCATTCATCTAAATGAGGGACTATGCCTAAAATAAGTTCCTACCCACTGAACAGCAGATGTGCTGTGCTCACTAACCAATACTGTGTCATTGCCTAATTTTATATATATATATATATGTATGTGTATATATATATATGTATGTATATATATATATATATATATATATATATATATATATATATATATATATATATATAAAATTGCTGTTTGTACTGTTGTGTACTGGAAGCTCCTGTCAGCAAGACAAATTCCTTGTATGTGTAAGCATACTTGGCAATAAAGCTGATTCTGATTGTGGGCTGTATCTCTAAAACTGTTCTAAAGGCCTAATGAGCTGTCCAGGAACTGCTGTCCCATTAGTCTGCAAGTGAGAAACAGCTGACCTTGACCCAGAGTTGGGTGGCCTTGATAGTAAAGGGAGAATGATTTCTCATTGCCTTTCTACTGCATCTTTTTTAACTCTCCCTGCTATATAACCAAGTATGTGGAGAAAATGGGAGGCAACTATATTGTTTTTTTGTGAATGGCTGTTGATACAATACAAAATAAGGTGGTCACAATGTACCTACTATGTTTTTAACAGTGGGATGAAACTGGAGAACTCAGAGGAAATCCATGCCATTGCCTTGCCCATTATGCATTATTATTTAAGAAACTCATTTTGTACGTACTTGACACTGATATAAATATGTATGATATATTACAAGCAAGATATCAGAATCTCTAAAAAAATCTTAGCTCTCTTCCCGCCCCCCCCAAAAAAAAAAATGCCATCAAAACCTAACAAATTAAACTACCGTACTGTTTCCCAATAAAAGAACAAGTTTTTTCTATACCTTCTGGTCAAGCTTTTTCCTTCCTAACACTTAAAGTAAAATGTGTGTGTTCCTGTGAATATCCCAACAGCTGTACCAAGGCTTGTCATGCTGTCCACTTAAATTGCAAGAGCTGGACTGTACAGCCACAATCTGTTTATTTTGTAAACATGATCAATGTTGAGTGATTTGTTGTTTCCTATTAGTTGACACATGGTTGGATTAGAATTCATTAGAATTCAAACAGTAAATATTTTAAACAGATAAATAAGAATAATTTAACACTATGCCAGGCTTTCGTACCTGTTGTCCATTAAGACAATGGGCACATTTCCATCAAAGGAGTGTTTTCAGTAACTCTGGAACTTTTTATTGAAAATCAAGAACTTCTGCCTTTAGTTTAAAAGTCGTTTGAGGTGAAGTTTGCTGTACTAAATGATGCTGATTGGTCAAACGAATTTGGATGGCTTAGCTGGCTTTTTTTTTTTTTATCTAATAATCAATTACTTCTGCTTGTTTTGTATCAGATGCATGAGCAACTAAGGGTAACATTTCCCTAATGCTCTTTTTATTTAAACAAATTGCTAGTCAAAAATATTGTGGCAGTACCAAAGCATGAAACTGAGCATCTTGTGCATGTGTAAAGAAAAAAAAAAAAACAACTATGTTACATTCATGTTACATAACAAAGCAAACATTATAAAGAATATAGTAACTTCACACTTAATCTCCTCCATTTTAGCAATGTTGCTGTATTTTTGCTGTATTAGTGCTGAAACACGGTGCTCACTGCATAACTTGCATCACTTATTTTAGTAACAGCTGACAGAAATGCATATATTTTTCATACTGTGCATCAGGGTTGTCACATCTTGTGGAACTGGGGTGCTTTTGACTTACTGCCATGGGTTATTTATTTATTTACTTATTTATTTAGAATCCTTTTACTATGGATTTGGGATTGGAGTAATAAATGCATACTTTATGTTGTTACTTTATGTTATAGACGTGAGATGTTGTCATGTGTGGAACGAGTAAACAGATGCAAATGCACGTAGAGAAGTTTATTGAGGTCATGGCAGACAAATCCAAAATGTAAGCAATAATCAGATCCTGAAAATAGGCAATGGTTGGGCAATCAACAAACAGAATATCAGAGGTGAGACAACATCAAAAAACACTAAGCAAAATTCGGTCAAGAACAGAACCAAGAGATAAACAGGCTTGGTACCATCACAAACAAAAGGAATAGCACATATACTTCACAAAGAGTGATTGACATGAAAGTCCTTTTATACCGTGGCTGTGACTGTGCTGTGAATTCGATGCAGGTGTGCGTGATTGAAGTTGAGCGTGAATGTGTCAGTGTATGAGTGTTCTGGGAGTTGAAGTCCACGACGGCCATGTTTGTAGGCAGCGGTTCAGGCTGGAGTTCATGGTGTGAGTACACCCAATAGATGTGGATCTGATTGAGATGTAGTGAATAGTGAACAGGTGAAACTTGTTTCAGTAGTTTCAGTAGAAACAAGGTATTGTAACTATTGTACATGGAAAATAAGAAGAAAGTAAACTACATTTACTGTATACGGTGCCCTCCACTAATATTGGCACCTTTGGGAAATATGAGCAAATAAGGCTGTGAAAAATTGCCTTTATTGTTTAACCTTTTAATATTTTGTTCAAACAAGTCACAAAAATACTCTGCTCTCATGGATATCAAGTAATTGCAAACACAACACAGGTTTATACACTACCCGTCAAAAGTTTGTAGACACTTGACTGAAATGTTTCTCAGGATCTTAAAAATCTTTTGATCTGAAGGTGTATGATTAAAGGTTTGAAATCTGTGTTGTAGACAAAAATATAATTGTGCCAACATTTTACAAAAAATATATTTTTAAATGGATGACTTGGAGCGAATATTCTGAAAAGCAGCCAATAAGTGTCCAAGATAGGTAGCAAAATAGGGTGTCTACTTTGAAGATGCTAAAATACTAAATTATTTTGGATTTTTTTTTCACAACATTATTCCCATAGTTCCATTTGTGTTACTCCAGAGTTTTGTTGACTTTATTATTATTCTAAAATGTGTGTGTGTGGTTAGAATCAGTTAGAACCTGATTCAACTAAGGTCATGATTTTGGCAAACATAGTCATGATTTTGGAGTGTAACACACAGTTTGGACAGGATCTGAGATCCTGAGATTTGGAATTGGACTCAATTATTGACCACTGGGATGCTTTGGTCAGCCAGAACTGGCAACTTTGCTGTGTAGTGCAGTGGAAATGCAAATGTGTAACCCTTTATATTATCAAAAGCTTCTGTAAACTGAATTGAGACACACATATTGTTCATGAATGATTTGATGGATACTAAATTGGTCTTGTGAACGCATCCTTATACAGTACCACTGAAAACCATTATAGAGTGTATTATGCTGAAACTGTAAGGGGAAATGCAAAGCCAATGCAACATAGGTGAAAACTGATTTGTGTTTTAATGCTTCACTGTGGAAAAGCTGTCGTGAAATACTGTGTATGTAGGACTTCATAAATATCCCCAGCCTCCTGAGAGTCATGATTTCTCTTTGTGTTGTCTTTCTTGTTGTACAAGTGTGCGTGTGTGTGTGTGTGTGTCTGAGTTTGTATAAGGTGAGAAAGTGTATCTTTGAGACAGAGTGAGTGTGTGGGTGCAGCGCTGGTTTGTTGTGAGCATGTGGGTGGAGGGGTAATGCACTCTGAAATGCTTTGAGGGCTGCGTGTGTATTGTATGTATGTGTGGATTCTGACTCAACTGAAAGTAGTAGCACTTGATGTTATGTTGCTGGACAGCAAAAACCTTCACTTATTGCCAATTGCTGTACTCTAGCAGTTCTGTGGTCTATACTGGAATCTGTATTCCTCATTACAAGCCTTTACTCCTTGCTTTCTGAAGCTGAGAGTCAGAGCGGTGTGCTGTGCACTCTTCCTTGCTGAACGGAGGCCAGTTATTATCAGCGGAAACACTGCTCCTTCTGTGTTACGGGGCGTGAAAGAGGGAGACGAAAGCAGAGGCATTTGTTTGATGTCTGCCAGGAAAAAAGAAACCCCTGTCCAACATGGCTGCTAACACGCTTCCGCTTCAGCTGGCATGCCATGATGACTAGAGGCTAATGCTAACCGAGCATTAGCATTCTGGTCTACACTGAGCGAGAGGTCTGAGGACAGAACTCACGCATTCTTTCATGTTCTCAATCTATCTTCATTTGCCTCTTTTCTAAACAATATTGCTTACTCATGCTGCTCGGATTTTAGATCAAAGCTTCCTTATTCATTCGCTAATTTAACACACATTTTAATAAGTCCCACTCTCTCGCTCTCTCCCACTCTCGCTCTCTGGCTCACGCTTTCTTTTTCGCTCTTTCTTACTCCCACTTCCCACTTCCTGCTCTCCTCTCAAGGAGTGATGGGCTCAGATAATACAGCCTTCGCAGAAGAAAGAAAGCTAGACAAAAAAAAAAAGAACAGAACAGTCATGTAACCCAGCCAAGCAGACTATTAAGTTGCACATGGCCAGGTTGAATAGTGTAAAGATAGCTTGGATAAATTGGTGCAACAATTTTATAAAGATACCTCTAAATCCCACACAGAGAGAGACACACACGGACACTTGTAAATGACATATGTGTTTGGCATATGTCACATATGTTTTCATGCCACTTGAAAATGAATGTTATGTCAATCCTCACAGTGTTGCAAGGATGCTGGGTGCGAATAAAGTTAGCCTCACATTTTCACAGAAGAGCTGTTCAATTCCGCAGACACAGCATGAGACACGGCTCCTGGATGAGCTTCACCCCTCGGCTTCCTCTGTGCTCATCTTGTACCTGGCAAACACTCACACTTATGTCCCAGAGAGCATGTTAGCTCCGCATGTGTACCCATCCTGAAAGGATTACAATTGAAATCCCCCAATTCACTTCTACTTGACATCCTATTATATATATATATATATATATATATATATATATATATATATATATATATATATACTGCAGTTATTTATCCATTTCTCATGGCTCATATGATTGGGATTAAGTAATCCGTATCACACACCTTGACACCCTTTTCTAGCCATTGCACCCCTAGCCATTGCAGGAAGAGATTGAAGGTTCCAGGATTGAGCATGTAGGAAAGAACTCTGTAATTTCAGAAACTCATTGCCAGTGGTATATATATATATATACTAACCAGACATAACATTAAAATCACCTTCCTAATATTGTGTAGGTTCCCCTTGTGCCGCCAAAACAGCTCTGACCCATTGAGGCATGGACTCCACAAAACCTCTGAAGGTGTGTTGTGGTATCTGGCACCAAGCAGGTTTGGCCTCCATGGATTGGACTTGTTTGTCTAGCAGATCTCCTGGATGCTTGATCAGACTGAGATCTGGGGAATTTGGAGGTCAAGTCAAAAATTTGAATTCTTGTCATGTTCTTCAAACCATTCCTGAACAATTTTTTGTTATGCTGAAAGAGGCCTCCGGCATTAGGGAATACAGTTGCCATGAAGGGATATACTTGGTCTGCAACAATGTTTAGGTAGGTGGTATGTGTCAAAGTAACAGCCACATGAATGCCAGGACACAAGGGTTCCCAGTAGAACATTGCCCAGAGCATCACACTGCCTCCGTTGGCTTGGCTTCTTCCTGTAGAGCATCCTGGTGCCATCTCTTTCCCAAGAAAGTGATGCACATGCACACGACCATCCACATGATGTAAAAGAAAACATGATTCATCAGACCAAGCCACCTCCTTCCATTGCTCCCTGGTCCAGCTCTGATGCTCACAGCCATCACAGTTTGGCCCTTGTCAAAGTCGCTCGGATTCTCACGCTTGCCCATTTTTTTAGTAGATTTGCACCTTAGTTGTCTAATTTTCAGAAAGTGAAGGCATAATACAAGCGTGGGTACTCGGTGTGATATTTATTTAGGGCAATCCATGCATCATTTTCAAAGTCTATGGGTCAAAGTACAGTCAGGCAGCAACAAACTAGGAAAATCCATAATCTCATAAAAAAGGGAAATGCTAAGTCAAAACTATGAAACAAAGGGAAACAGGACTCAGGCTTCATGCATGATAAGACTGCAACAAAATGTAGAAACAGCTGGGTATAAATAGAAAAATGAAAGAATTGAAAGCTAACAGCAAACAGGTGAACACAATTAATAACAGACCAATCACAGGGCAGGGGTAGAGACAGGACCAAAACCAAAACAAAGGCAAAACAAACAAAGTACTTGGAGAATGATCGGCAAGCAAAACTGCACAGAGAGGGGGACTTTGTGATGATTTGGTTCTATTTTTCAAAGTAAAAACAGATTTAGTAATTATTTGAACTACTGTGAAACTAATCAGGATAAACCAGTTACTGATGAATGAATGAAAGCAGTAAATGTCACGCAGTGCCAGTCAGGGTCAAGCTAAAAACCTTGTTAGAGATGACTTAGTATGAGTTAGGACAACAACAAAAAAAATTTAATAGTCAAGATTTTTTTATTGGTGCTCATTTAAGTGCCTGGTGAATAGGTAAGTTTTCTGTTATTTCTTTAGAGACAGCCAGTGAGTCATCTGTTTGGACAGCCAGGGGAAATTCACTCTACCACTTTGGTACAAGTACAGAGAAGAGTCTTGATGCATGTTTTTTTTCTCTTGTATTTTAAAGAAAATTCGTGCTAGAGGCCTACATGTACACTGCATCCCACACCAGAAATGTAATACTATAGATCTTACTATATTTATAAAGTAAGATAGTTTAAATTGTTCCTACCACCCTCCTGGGGTACAGTCCATCCATCCATCCATCCATCCATCTTCTATCCTTTTCAGGGTCACGGGGAAACCTGGAGCCTATCCCAGGGAGCATCGGGCACAAGGCGGGGTACACCCTGGACAGGGTTGGGATACAATCATTAAACATATAGGAATGTACCTAAACTCCTCCAAAAACTATTTCCTTGTGATTGATAATGCCAATCACATATCCTTTCTTGCCTCAGACCAACTGTAGATGGCATATTTATTTCATATTTCTTTCCACACCTTAAATTTGGAAGCTGTTGAGCTGTCTTCAGAGGACAGATACTTTCACTATTTTCAGTGGTGAGATTTGTCTGTGTGCTTACCCATTTCTTTATCCAGGAAGCTGGACTTGACTTTCATGTCCTGGTCTTTTAGTTCTGCATTATGATGTGTCCTCAGTTTGTTGAAATTTCTGTTTAGCATTTAGAAGAGGTGGACATCAAATATACTTTAGGTAAGGTGGCCTCACTTCTTGCTTCAATGTGTATATTCATCTCCTGGCTGAAAAAAAAAAAAATGAATTTACCATTCTTCGGTTTCCTTGGAGACTTCCCAGGCTCACTATGAAACTCCAGCATGCCTCTAATAGGAAGATTTCTCCAGCTGTCATTTGTGACGCCTCGTGTTCTCCAAGTGTATTCCATATTAGCTCAAATGTGCATACCAATGTGTATACCAGTTTTCTTCACAAATTTGCTACCAATCCCTGTAGTTCACTCTGCCATTTTCAGCAAATTACATTTTGTGAAATTAATATTAGAATGTTTATATAGCTGGATCTAAATGAACACTGTAGATGTTGAAGTAACAAAGTAAATAATAAGTCAACATTGATGGTGTTAATTCAACATTGGGGTAATTTGCTGTGTAGTTCTCATATTCCATAGACTTGTTTTTCTGAGTTCAGTGTCAATGATCCTTGCTTATACAAAGAGTAGGTCAAAGTTGAGAGCCTTTACCATGTATTTGGAAATGGTGCACCACTTGGGAGCCTGAATTATCTATACAGTTTAATCCATATTATCTATATCTATATATAGATAGTAGATTACTTATATATAACTATATGCAGTCATGTGAAAAAATAAGTATACCACATAGAAATTAATGCCTTTTTTTTTACCATATTTGGATGAGCAAACATTTGAGCATCTTTGAAAGAGTGCCTATTAATAAAGTTGATGTACTTGAACAAAACCACAATGACAATAGGAATTTTTGACCACTCTGTTGCTATATACAATATTGCATGCAATATTCTTTCAGTTGCAAGATGTTTGAGGGTTTTCTTGCATGTCCTGACCGTTTCAAATCCCCCCACAACATTTCAATGGGATTCAAATTTAGGCTTTGACTAGGCCATTCCTTAACCCTCCATGTCTTCTTTTTCTTTTTGAGCCACTCCTTGGGGTTTATGATCATTATGCTGTTGAAAGTTCCACTTTTGGTTCAACTTCAACTTTCAGATACATGGCCTCTCAGTTATCTTCAAGCACTCTTTGATATGATGCAGAATTCATAGTTGAATCAATGAATGCAAGCTGTCCAGTCCGTGAGGCAGCAAAGCAACCCCAAACCATAACATTTCCACCACCGTGCTTCACAGTTGGTATGAGGTGCTTCTCCTCAAAAGCTGTCTTTGGTCTGCACCGAACATGTCTGCTGTTACTGTGGCCAAGCCGCTCTATCTTTGATTCGTCTGTCCAGAGTACATTATTCCAAAGGCCTGGTCTTTGCCTATATGCTCATTGGCAAACTGTAGTCTTTCAAATGTTTTTTCCTGGCACGCCTCCCATGCATGTCAAATTTGTGCAATCTCTTTCTGACTGTAGAAGCATGCACTTTGACACCAACAGTTGCAAACTTGCTAGCAGATCCTGTGATGAAATTTTTGGAGACTTCTTTTTGCATCAGACAGTCTGCTCTTTGGCTGAATTTGCTAGGACGGCCAGTCCTGGACAAATTGGCAGTCATTTGAAATCGGTGCCATTTGTAAATTATTTTCCTTACAGTGGAATGGTGCATTTCAAATAATTTGGAGATCTTTTTAAATTCCTTGCCAGACTAATAGGTATCCACAACCTTTTTTTCTGAAGGCCTTACAGAACTCTTTAGATCTTGGCATGATAACACCACACACCTCAGTAACAAAGGGAACACCAGACACTAGATATGAGAGGGGTATAAATAAGACAGGTTCCATCTGCACTCCCTAAGCAGGTTCTAATCACTGGCACCCAATCGTGAAAACCTGGATTTGAAGGTGTGGTAAATATAGGGCTATACTTACTTTTTCCATGTGACTGATTTGTTTTTTGTTCATTTAAATTGTGAAAATAACTAGAAAATGTAAATTTTATGTCATTTGATCGAGTGTATCACCTTTTATTAATAGTCACTGTCTAAAACAGGATCAAATGTTTGCTTGTCCAATTATGTCCATGTCATATCATGGCAAACCAGCTACTCCATTTCCCATAATGCACCACAAACTGCAAACATGGCCGATGATTACAACTCCCAATGGAACACACAGACACGTCACTTTCTCCTGAGGACTAATCACACGCATCTGTTCTCAATCACACTACACTACTTAACAGACTCTCACACACACAACCACTGCGAAGTATTATGTGAGTGTTTTCTGTGTACCAAGCCTGTGGTCATAGTTTCATGGCTCATAGTTTTGATCCTGCTCTTGGCCTTGTTCTTTGATTCCAGTTTAGCCTTGTTTATGCTTATTTGCAGATCGCCTGACCTTTTGCCTGTTTTTGACCACGTTATGGATGATTTGGATGTGTGTGCCTCTTCTCCCTTGTCTAATAAAGCTCTTATCTGTGCTTGCATCGGTCCTAACCTCCATAACGTGACAGTATTATTTATTCACATGAATGTGTGTGTGTGTGTGTATGTATGTGTATGTGTGTATATATATATATATAATATAATATAATATAATATAATATAATAAGCAGTCAGCCTAGCATGCATGTCTTTGGACTGGGGGAGGAAACCGGAGTACGCAGATCAGGAGTACACACAAGGCCATGGCGAGAATCGAACCCTGGCGGTATGAGGCAAATGTGCTACCCAGTAAGCCACTGTGCATCCTTATTTTAAAGATAATTTAGTAAAATCCAAATAACCTTTACAGATCTTTATTGGCAAGGGTTTAAACAATGCTTTTCATGCTTGTTCAATGAACCACAAACAATTATTGCACATGTACCTGTGGAACAGTCCTTAAGACACTAACAGTTTACAGGCAGTAGGAAATTAAGGTCACAGTTACAATAACTTAGGACACTAAAGAGGCCTTTCTACTGACTCTGAAAACACCAGAAGAAAAATGCCTAGTGTGCCTGCTCACCTGCGTGAACATGCCATAGGCCTGCTGCAGGGAGGCATGAGGACTGCAGATGTGGCCAGAGCAATAAGCTGCAAGTAATCATTGGATTCATAAAAAGGTCCATAGATCCCATCTAGGGCATGATCGCTTATTTGTTAGTACATTTGTCTTGCACCTCCAGAGTTGGGGGTTCGAATCCCACCTGCGCCCTGTGTGCACAAAGTTCTCCCCTTGCTTCAGGGATTTCCTCCATGGACTGGGTGAGGAAACCAGAGTACAAAGACATGCATTCTGGCTGATTGACATTTCCAAATTCTCTGTAGTGTATGAATGTGTGTGTGATTGTGCCCTGCGATGGGTTGGCACCCCATCCAGGGTGTCCCCACCTTGTGTCACAAGTTCAGTGGGATGGGCTCCAGGCTCCCCGCGACCCTGTGTAAGATACGCTGTACAGAAAATGGATGGATGGATGGATCCCATCTATATGGGTTATTAAAGGTTCTTGTTTGAAGTTGTTAGTCATAAGTAAACAAGATAATCTTAAACAACAGGCTATGGAAAAAAGGTTTGTAGTTGGTCATTTGCACTCAGACAAATGGCCACTTTCTGTGAAAGTCTTGGTCATATTTATGGAGGAAATATACCAGACTTTCCAGAGAAGTTAGAGCTCTGGCTTGCGAGACTAGTTGCTACCTACTCATATGATCATCCTGATCAAATTTATAGGAATGAGCGCGAGAGTGATTCTGTTGGATTATATACAAATGAAATTCTTAGAAAAATTAGAACTCCTTGCCCCTTAGCTATTCATCTTCTACTATTCCTAACAGTTGGATTTTGGCTCATAAAACTAAGTTTGCAGTCATGAATTAATGTCTGTAGGCAAATAAGAAGAGTTTCAATTAGCTATTCTCTATAAAAGTGATTCTTTATTTTGAACTGACAATTCAACACAAATTTGGCACATTTGGCCTTTTACTGTTTATACATTATTTTTTTATCCGTCAATACAGTGTACCGCTATACAATATAATAACTGTACTATGTATCACTGATTATCATTTCTGCAACTTCTTTTGAATGTGCATATAAATGAAACAGTCTGTGTACAGGCATGTGAGTTGTTCATAAGCGTGTCTCTTGCAGAAGCTTACCCGGCCAAAGGTCTGCTCTATTAAAGACAGCAACGAGGAGGATCATGGCGTAATTACTAGCACTAACACCATTTACTCTTTTGCTGCACTGGACAGATTATCGTTACTGTTGTTGCCTGCTCTGATGCCTCAGCATCATTACTGTCATCTCATGCACTTTACAGTCACACTACTGGGGAGCTCAATGTGAGCTGAAAAGGGCCAGATAGAGCAGGCTTGGTTGTTTAATATAATTGGGATGATGCACAGCCCCTGGAAGCCATAGTAGCTATGACTGCAAGTGGAGTGTTGATGGATCTGTCAAGTGCATCTGCAAAGAGTGTGCATAGGAGGACCACAGCTCTCCTGTCACACTCTCATACTCTGCTTGTGCCCTGTTTTACCTAAAATGAGGAGGAATGAGAGCTTGCATGATTGAGAAGTAGTGCTTTAGGACAAAAATGCAATCTGGCAATTCCTGGTTTTTATGCAAATGTGAACAAATTTGGTCCATGTAACAAAAAAGAGAGACTATTTGGGTGTTAGATGTGTGTGTGAAAGACAAAAATTAGATGTAGGTGTGGATGTGTGCGAAAGGGAGCTGAGAAATTCCGGTATAAAATGATTGTTATTCACAGAAGGTGCTCTGTGAATATTCATAGAGGCGTAAATATGCAAATGTGAACTGCAGGAGGAGTAGACTTTTCAGAGCACTGTATATATTTTAGAGATTCTCATCCAGAAATAACAAACATGCAGCCCCTCTGTACACCCAAATCACCCTCTGTGCCACAAACTAGCTTTATTATGGTAATTGAGCCGGATTATAATATTCGTAGGCAGAGCAATTACGGTACAAAAGTGTATAATCAATGTGTAACCAACTAAGAGACGTACGAAGGGCATTCGGCTTCATTTTTTAAAGGATACCAGTTAATTACTAGTTAAAAAACACATAATCGTAGTGGACAATAATGACTGGACATTTTTTCCTTTCTAAAAAGTGTTAATAACATCCATGTGGTCACAGCGAGATGGCTTTTTGAGTGATTGTTTCCAGTATGCTGGCTTGTGTTCAGGTGATAGAAGACACTCGTATTGACTGGTATAAACACAGATCTCTATGGTAAACCAGCTGCAATGTGCCATGCAGGCTCTCTTCCTCTCACCTCTGATCAGTCTGGTAATGCATGCAGGTGCTGCCTGCCTCTGGCTAATGCACAGTAAAGAATAATTGCCAGACAAGCACCTATTCGACCCGTCCTTTCTATTAAAACCTGAACAACCTGCAATTATTCAGCACTCAAGCGGTCAAAACTATATTCTGCCCTGCCCCCCTTCCACTTGTCCGCCATTAAATGATACTTATCAGATGTCGATATGCGCCATGTTTCTGGTTAGCTTGTGAGAGTTGTGGCTTTTTTTTATTAGTAAGTAGATGTATAAATGGTGCCACTTTGGCACCCATCCTGGTTGAAATGCCATATTTGGGTCATGGGTGAAGTGCTCTCTGTGCTTTGTTTGGACACTTTTGCTTGACTTCAGCATGCTAGCACAGGGGAGTGACTGAAACTCACACCTTATGCCTGGGTGTAATCTTTGGGGCTTCTGATTTAGTACTTGGCTATGCAGAGGAAGTGCAGAACATGCCATGTGCAAATACCACATCTCAGCTTCCTCTGTTCATACCGCCTCAATCAGGGCTATGCAGAAATGCAAATAGGCAAACTAGATATCATAATACAGCAGTTTTTAGAGCTCAGATTGAGATTACAAGCTAATCAGCTCAAGGAAATGTTTCCTACTGTACTACACAATGTAGTACAAATACAAATGCATGCACACACACAAGCAGTAATATTCTTTCCTGATCTTAAAGGTTTCCAAGAAGAGCAATTAGGCCATGTTTACTACTGAGGTGATTAAAATAGCTTTTCATAACAGACAGAACTCCACTGGTGTTAACAGGCTTATAGCTGCCTGGCAGAATAATAAAAATAGGACAAATTCTATTCTAGTTCTTATTTAGGTTGCTATTTAGAGTGTAGAGTATGTGCTGAATTAGTTTACAGTCTCTGGATCACATTCTAGGTACATAAAAGTGAAAGTGCAACACTCAATGAGTGAAGCTCTACTATGAAGTATATATGGTTTTCCATTTGTCTTGGTCTAATCACGTTTTGTCTGGGGTTTTTATATATTTCATTATTACACGTAGAGTAGTATCACCCAGAATTTTCGAGAGATGGACAATGACTAGGAAACAACGTAAGGAATGAAACTTAGCATGTGGTAACATTTTACCAGAAACACTGTAATTAAAATGAAGGCAGCTTTGAGATTCTACTCGAAGCTGTTGATCTCCTCAGACTCTGACATTAGTCGTTTCTAGTGTACATGTCGCCGTAATGGATATACACTACATAGCCAAAAGTATGTTGACACCTGAACAATCACACCCATATGGGAAGGCTTTCCAATAGATTTTAGAGCATGGCCTGGGTGAAGTCAGCATTTCAGTTCATCCCAAAGGTGTTCAGTGGAGATGAGGTCAGGGCTTTGTGCAGGTCACTCGAGTTCTTCCACACCAACCTCGACAATCCTGTCTTCGTGGACCTCACTTTGTGCACAGGGGCATCATCATGCTGGAACATGTTTGGGCCCCTAAGTTCCAGTGAAGGGAAATCTTATGCTACAGTATACAAAGACATTGTAGACAATTGTGTGCTTCCAAAAGTTTGGGGAAGAACCACATATGGGTGTGATGGTGAGGTGACCGAAGAAGCCTATATTAAGGGTTATAGATTTTGGCCTTTTGGCCAATATGCTATAAATCTATAACCCTTAATATAGGCTTCTTCGGTTTGTCCCTCTGGTGAAACCCTAGATTCAATGTACAACCCTAAAATAGGTTGTTTCCTTGTCAGAGTTTGAAGTAGAGCACATTTAGAAAGTTAAGCAATCTTAATTGTTGAAAGTTTCTACGAGGAGATATTTAATTTTGGAGCGAGCCTCCAGTGTCAACATTTTTTAACAGTTAAGTGCCATAACTATAAGTGGATAAAAAGTATGATGTGTTATTATTTATTTATTTATTTATTTATTTATTTATTTATTTATTTATTTAAATGCTAACATTGGTAAATTCCTGTAGTGTAGGAGAAATAAAACATTTCGTGACATGCTGTTACAGGAAAATAATCACCTTCAGGATGGAATGGCCCTTTTTGATCACATCACACATTACTGATTATTTTCCTTTAACAGCACACTCTATTGTGGTTTTTTTTTTTTTTTCCTTACTAAGCTTGCTGTCTTATACTCCTGCAGTAACTACATTTAACTTTGGAAGAAGCCTGCCATTTTATTAACCACACTTGTTTAAAAGGTGGCAATCCAACTGTCAAGTCAAAACCCAGTAATTTCCATAACTCTGAAAAGCTGTGAATATATTATCAACGTCTGTCAATTCACTTGCAGTGATTGAAGGAAGTGATTCTATCACATTTCACCAATGGCCCAATCTAACAGTATTTCTCTGAGGTGTCTTACATTACTTTAAAAAAACAAGCTTTCTTAAACCCCTAGCTGAGCTCAAACCATTCAGCATAGATGTGGTGTCTGAAACTACTTTCTAGTTTGTTAAAAATAGGACATATGTAGTTTTGTCCGAATTACAACTTGCTTTTAACCTCTTAAACTCCCAAGTGATGGTCCTCATTCTCATAACTACACACCTTTCCTATTATTTTCACTGTAGTTTCTGAATAATTCATAACAGTCACTGCATAATATGCATTAAAATGAATATCTGAATAATAAGCTTGGTTCCAAAGGATTTTAAAGAATCCATGGCTTAATGTGTCAGGTTAAATAAATATAATATACTGGTTTCTTAAAAAAATAAACTGAATTATTTGATCCAGAATATCCACAAGTATCCATAAGCAGACCTTGTTATTCAAAACATAGCCATGATGCCACTCCATTAACATTTCACGTGGAAAAGCGTACAACGCCCTAGTTTCACATGTGCATGTCTTCCATTCTATAGTCCATCCTCAAGAGCCCATGTCTACAATACAGCCTGGATGTGGTTGATGTTTATGTATATGGCTATATTAAGTATTTATATAGTTGGTGATGCTTTGTACACGCTAAGGCTTTTTGGTTTCAAACATCCTTAGAGTCACCTGTACCTGCACATCTTTGAAACATTAATGCATGCAGCCATTATAGATGGGAGTGATTGCTTCTATAGTGAAAGAGTACAGAGGTAAATGTACTAAAAGTGACCCCTTGCTTTTCTGTTACATGTCATAATTCAATTATGTCCCTCTCTCCAGCTCAGATACATCATTTTATGTTTAGTTTCTTATATGTAAGGAATCAGTGGGGGTTAGCACATTTGCTTCGCACCTCCAGGGGTAGAGTTTCAAATCCTGGCTCCACCCTGTGTGTGTAGAGTTTTCCCGTGCTTCGGGGGTTTCCTCAGGGTACTCCGGTTTCCTCCCCCAGTCCAAAGACATGCATTGTAGTTTTCCCATTTCCAACTTGCTTCCAAATGGACATTTCAAATTGCGTGTGATTGTGCCTTGCAATGGGTTGGCACCCCATCCAGGGTGTCCCACGTCTTGTGCCACGAGTTCCCTGGGATAGGCTCCAGGCCCCCCAACGACCCTGTATAGGATAAGCGGTATGGAAAATGGATATATGGATGGATGTAAGGAATCACACAAGCAAGTGTAAATATCTTGAATACAGTCAAATTGATCTAGTATTTCCTATTATAAGATTACAATAAACCAAATATAAAGTATTTAAACCTATTTCTAGACATTTTCAAACTTGAAATAGTTTTATTGTCTAGAAAAGGGTCTTATCTTTGGCTTATGGAAATCTTGTACTAGGAAATAATAGATAAATTTGACTATATTCACGATAAATTTACCTGATAAGTTGTCATTTTTTGCTGTGAGCCAATGATTACACTTAAAATAAATCATTTTAAATAAATTCATTAATAAATAACTCCATGCTTTTAACGGTTTATACTTACAGCTTTAACATATCCATGATTGAACATTTTTGCTTGTTAAATGACAACATATTCTTAATCTATTTATTACTAGCTTTAGTTTATGTATTGTGTCCAGCATGCTAGTCCCTGGGAATGAGTTGTCACTATAGAAATGATAACATTAATATAATCCTGTAACTTGAATTACAATCCGTACAGCTGTCAGAGCTTCTATTAATCAGACTTGAGAATTCAACAGCATTGTGTTATAATCAGTTTTACGACAAAGCAATCCTTTGTACTAAAAATGAACATAGCAGGTGAGTACACATGATGCATAGTTTAGTTTAGTATCTTATCCGGACATACTGTGTTTGAGTCACCAATGCACACTGGGATGGAAGATGGCAGGTGCGGAAACCTGGCAGAGGAAATGGAGAAGTGTTATGCCACTCTTGCTGGAAGAGGAGGAGCGCTGAGTTCCTCTTGTGTATTGATATGTAAGGCACATCCTTTTGCTCCATCACATTCCAGACAACGTTCAACAAATATGTGCTTATATAAGGCTGATGCAATGCTCTTCGGAGTAGAACGAGAGGGAAAAGAGAACGCTATAAAGATAGACCTTTCCTTAGTTAGTTTTGTGGATAATGGCTGTTTCTCAGAGGTGGCCATGACTTTGTGCGTAATGGAGAGTGGGGGCTTAAGCTCGCCTGGATGCACCACCATCTCCTTTCACTCAAACACTCACGTTCCACCTCCTATTCCTTTCCCTGCCATTTCAACATTTCTACACACAAAGCCCAAAGCTCGACGTTTCCCCCTGCTGACTGAGATGTGTAAAATAGCTCACTCGTTTCCTCCTCCTCTGCAGATGGCATGTCCCTTTCATCTCTCCATGCATGGCTTCCTGATATTGGTTCAAGCCGTGTACTGGCGGTGAAAATAATTACATTTATGTGCTTTTATGCAAAAGTTATTAATGTGGAAGTATATCCACAAACAATAAAGGGCCACAAATCAGATATTCATTAGCATTGGCGGCGAGTGTTAGCGCAAAATAATTACTCGTATTCACACAGCTGGTGCAACGGTCTCACTGTATCATACATACATTTGAGGGAAACAGGAGTGGGTGTCATATATTCTGACTATGACGTGGTGGAGGGCAATTAAGTTTAGCATGCTGGCAGCTCTGGATCAATCTCCCTATAACACACACACACACACACACACACTCCTCTCTTTTACTCTCTCTGCTCTGCAGTTCCTGCATGCATAAATTACAGTAGGGAGTGGCAGTGTGTTTTTTTGTAACACTAGAATGCATTAAGTGATTCCAAGCATGACATACATTACTTATTCTTATCCTGTGTATCAACACTGGGGAGTGAATGCATTATCTTTAAATCCCGCACTCATCTGATTTTGCTCGTGGTAGTTTGTAATTGTGTAATCCAATGGTCCAAGTATCTGTGAGACTGAATAATTAGACTGCTTATGTATGCTTTATAATAGCTGCAAATTAGAAAGTAATTAAAAAAGACATTTTAGCAGTTTTATATGGCAAAAAAAAAAACATTTAAATGAATGCATTGTGATCATAAATTTAATTATATTTAGCATTTTAAATGGAGCATCCCATATGCAAATGTCATTGTGTCATTCTTTAATTGTGTGTGTGTGTGTGTGTGTGTGAGGGAAGAGCACAAAGTTAAGTTGATTTTGATATTGTGATAGACTTTGAGTCTATAGATGATCTACTGAGCATCAACAACCATAAACCATTGACAAATTGCTTCGAATTAGTTAATACACTGGTTGATGGTCATTTCATATGTTGTTGGCAGTCAGTAGATGTATTTTTGACCGTCTGTTGAGTGTCTACATTGTACTATCTGAATAAAATAGTGTTTTGGCTCAGAATTTGGGTCTCTACTCTTCCCTCGGGTGTATGTATGTGTGTGAGAGAGGCAACAAGAGAAATCTAGAGTGTGTACACCACATGCATGCTAAAACCTCTTTCTCTGTGTTGGACCTCTTCTGATTTTGCAGGAGTGCAGCCATGGAGCGAGTGCTCTTGTGCCTGTCTCTGTTGGTGCTGCCCATTGCAACTATGCTGTGCCCAAAGCGTTGCACCTGTCAGAATCTCCTACCTTCCTACACGGTCCTGTGTGCCAAGACTGGCCTGCTCTTTGTGCCACCCAACATCGACCGGCAGACAGCCGAGCTTCGGCTCATGGACAACTTCATCACCACACTCCGGCACCGCGACTTCGCCAATATGAGTAGCCTCATCCATCTGACTCTGTCTCGCAACACCATCAGCCTCATCCTGCCCTATGCCTTTGCCGACCTGCAGGAGCTCCACGCGCTGCACCTTGATGCCAACCGGCTCACCGCGCTGGACGACACACATCTGCAAGGTCTGGTCAACCTGCGCCACCTAATCCTTGCCAATAACCAGCTGCAACATATTTCCCACGGAGCCTTCCAAGACTTCCTAGAGACTCTCGAGGATCTGGATCTGTCCTATAACAATCTGATAAACGTCCCATGGGACACCATAGCTCTCCTTGTTAGCGTCAATACACTTAGCTTGGATCACAACCTCATCGAGTTTGTGCCTGAGGGCATTTTTTCCAACCTGCACAAGCTAGCAAGGCTGGATATGACCTCCAACAAGCTGAAGAAGATTCCCCCGGACCCGCTGTTTCTGCGCATACCAGTTTATGCAAAAACAAAGGGCTCACCACTAACTGCACTGGTGCTAAGCTTTGGTGGAAACCCACTGCACTGCAACTGTGAGTTGGTGTGGCTGAGGCGACTGACACGGGAGGACGACCTTGAGACATGCGCCTCTCCCAAAGAACTAGCTGGGAAGTACTTTTGGACCATCCGTGAGGAGGAGTTTGTGTGCGAGCCACCCATGATCACACGCCACACTTCTAAGATGTTTGTAATGGAAGGTCAAGAGGTGAGCTTGAGGTGCAGGTCTGTGGGAGATCCTGAACCTACAACACACTGGGTGAGTCCAGATGGCAAGCTGATTGCAAACACCTCTAGAACAACTGCCTATGAGAACGGCTCTCTGGACATCCTTACAGCCACTGTGAAAGATTCGGGTGTGTTTACCTGTATAGCGTCCAATGCGGCTGGAGAGGCCACGGCCCCTGTAGAACTTGTGGTGAACCCCTCACCACATTACGACCCTAAACTCGAACCAGAACCAGGACCCTCAGATATGCCCACCTCCATCAAGTCAAACAGCAGTGGGGGGCAGACACGAGTGGAACAACGGGTTAGTGTGACCGAGATAACAGCCACATCAGTAACCATCCGCTGGCCTTCACAAAGCCATATCCCTGGGGTTCGCATGTACCAGATCCAATACAACAGCTCCACGGACGAGATCCTCATTTACAGGTGAGTGTGACTTGCTTTTCTGATTTATGATTTATAACAGATGGTAATATTTTTTGGAATAGGATCTCTACAGGGGATCACTGTGCGACATTTACTGCATCTGTCAGAGTTCACAGAATCCACAGATCTTCACTGTCTTACTCATGATCAGCTAAAGCTTAGGTTTCAGTTAAGTGTCATACTGAGAAATAGAATATTCCTATGGCTTGTTTGTTATATTTTTGAAGCAAATGTCAGATGAAAGATGTACTTTTCTTTGCAGTTTATCTACTTGTCGTGTGTATGGGGAAAGAAGTAGAACAAGAGGAAGAATTGTTATTATTGTGCTTTAAACTTATTGCAAATTGCATAAATTTCGCCGTAATGAAACAGTTAAAATTATTTCATTTTTGAATAAATAAAAATAAATTATGTATTTTTACTTATTAAATCAGCATGGCTTGTATTTTTGCCAGTTTATTAGCCAGTAAACAATTTCACTAGCCAAAATATTGTCATTACAAATGTATTGTTAATTAATTTATTAATTTATATCTCATGCATGATGTTGGAATAAAATTTCTGAGCTTTAACATTAGCAGGGTCAATATACGTATCTAAATGACTTGCAACTTTTCTGCCACTTTTGATTGAAGCTTCTGGGGTTACACTCTTAGAAGAAAATAGAAATCGGAGGGGTGTGTGTGTGTGTGTGTGTGTGTGTGTGTGCATAAACCACTCAAAGGCACATTTCTACACATGGAAAATGATTTATCAAGTTACCCTTCGAGAGAATCCCTGCATTCTTATTGGCATACAACCATACTAAACAGCATCCGAGATTAGAATTAGTGTGTCTCAAAATGTAGTATGTTAAAACGAGTATCCCAAAAGGTACCCGGATGGTCTACTATGTCAGGTAAATTTTTGAATTGTGGATCTGTGGACACTTTTTCAGTTAATATTGCCCACAATTCCTTGCATTATGGAGGAGGAGTTTTGTGAATGTTGGCCGAATTCAAGGATGCCTTTTAGAGAGTTGTAAATGAAATGGGGAAAAAGAAATCAAAGGAATGATAAATTAAAGTATATAGTATCAATTATATAAGGAATAATGAATGAAGAAAAGCTGAAATGCAGCACGGAGTTTGTTTACGGTAACGGTGTTCTCCTTTCTACTCACAAAAAGAGTTCATACTTTTAGTACATAATAAATTTAATGGTTACTGGGTTGATAAACAGATAATGTATGCTACAAACACTGTATACAGCAGGACATGCATTAAGCCAATAAATGTGGTCTAATGGTTCACCATATTGGTAAATTTTCATTTGGATGGTGCATTTAGCTTTTTATTCCTTTCCAGTATACCATCATAGCTCATCAAACTGTTATGACCTATCTTCAGAAATAGCTTAAAGTTTATATTCTTCTATTCGATTAATAAATTGATTCTCCATTTAGCCTGCGGGGAAATAGGCCTATTGTTGGCTTTCTGCTGCATTTTTTCCCCCTATTTAGTTTAGACAGAACCATCAGAATCAATGCAAATGACCTTAAATGAAGGCAGACTGCATGGCGACACAACAATATGATGAAAGAGTATTTGCAAATGAGTGATCCAGCAGATATGTTTCTATATAAGAATGAAAGGATCGTTTCCAGTGGAACTATGAGATCTGGTTTTGTATGAGGACAATCATGAAGCATGATGAGTCTCGTCATTTGCATACAGATGAAAGGAAGAACACATTAAAAGCAACTATGGTCTGATAAAGATTGCACAAGGGAAAAAAAATGACCTCAAAACCAAGGCAAAACCACAGTGTTTTTCCAGTCTTTCTTCTTTAAAGCCAAACTTTCCCCATCACTCTTTTGCACAGCTCATTATTCTTAAACCACACACGGAGGAAGGAAATAAAAACACAAGCTGTAAATTAACTGTTTATCCTCACCAGTTACAACCAGCCATGATTTACACTGGCTTCAATAACTTGTGTGCTTTGCTTTCTCAGTTACTGAGGGGGAAAAAAACAACAGTTTAATCTGTCTTTCATAGCATTGAGGTCTATTTCCAGATGTTTTTAATTCAAAATTTATTTGCTGTGTAAAGCGTCAACAATAATTTTCCTTTTTTTTTTTTTTTTTTTTTTTTCATTCAGTGATTCCTCACTGAAAGCATCTGTAAGGGAATAATTAATTTCTGCCATGTCTCCATGGACAGATTAAGAACATAAAAAAGATGCACACCAAAAGTGATTTGTTGTTACTTATGCAAAAAAGAAAGGGAGTCATTTGTTTTTTGATGATAGCAAAATAAAAGTGTTGTTCAGAATCAATTAAATGATGAATATGTTAATACCGGGCTCCATCCTGATAGATGCTGAGAGAATAACTGAGGAGGAGAATAACTGAAGTTGATATGGTGGTCAAGATAAAGAAATGAAAAAAGGCACTGGTGACGAATAAGCTTGGATTTATAAAGTGTGACCTGTTGGAAAAGTAGAAAGTTAAAGTAAGAATGCAGATAAAGACTTGGGATGTTGGAAGTCAGAGTTTGAAAAGCTGGTGAGTCTGATAGAAGGAAGGGAGGAGAAGATTGGTGAGATTAGAGTGGATAAAGTAAGAACAGGCGGCAAAGTATAATACAGCTGCCTATAATCCGTAGAATCTTTTTTCCATACTGAAGACTGGAAGAAAGATTCTGAGTGATAGTTCCAGGAGGTGTTTGAAGGCAGAGGCAAATGTCAGGGATCCTGTGGGTACATGAGCCATATGATAGAGTTGTGTGTTGGTGGAGGGTTTGAGCTGTCTGGGTTAAAGAGAAATGGTGCTGGCTGAAGTGTGATGATTAGGTGGGCTTGCCAGAAAATGCTACGATCAGTTGTCAACTGTCAACATTTAAAAGCCTCCCACCATTAATTTTTCTCCATCTCCTTTCCCTGTGTGCTGCGAACAGGTAATTAAATGGCACGACTTCCAGCACATTATGATAGAACGCCACATTTCTGACATATACCAAAAGTAGCTGACTCTGTCTGACCCCCCTACCCTCCCAACCCCCTCTTGATGCATTTGGTGACAGATCAGTGTCAGGCTGAACACCTTGGTATCTGGAAAGGAAGGAAGAATAACTTATATGTCCATCAAATGCTGTGCTAAAGCTTCTGCAGCCGTCACACAGAAGGCTTAGTGTGTCACCTCATTAGAGTGTGACCTTGGGAGAACAAGACAGTTTGAAGAATCTGGGTATATTTAAATTCTGTTCAGTCAAAAATGCACACCTGCAAACCCCAAAGAGGTATAATGTGTAGTCCTGCCAAAGTGGCTGGGGAATGTGGGAACGTAATAAGGCAGTAAACAGTAAAAATCCTCACACAGCACATTTTCAATTACAAATTGCTTGTATAATGTCCCTCATGGAAATCATGAAATGTTTCCACATGGCTGAAATGGTCATTGTTGATCTGCTGCTGAGACAGTTTGAATGTGTTTTTGCACTGGCTGTTCAAACAAATAAACTGTTAAACCACTGTCTAATTAGCAATAGTGTTGGATTGGAAATTTTGCTGTATAGGCCTGTTTTAAACTTTTTTCCTCTCAAAGTTTTTGGCTTTTTTTGTTCTTTAAAAACTGAAAAGTGAAAGTGCTTTCAGTTGTACTTGTATATGTACTTGTCTGATGTTCGCTAAGCTGAAGATACAATGGTCATTTTTATTTCACATTAATGAACTCTGTTTAATTTGACAGAATGCAAGGGCGTCTAGTCAGAACATCTTTCAAGTCGGAAAATCATGGCAAGATGAGAGCGCTGGCTGAAAGATTACTAATGAGTTGAGGGAAGGTGGGCGGGGCTTTCAGTACTGGAGAATTCAAACCACCTACTCAACTGTCAGTCATTCCAGATTCATATGTTAATTGGCTAATCTTCTGTTTTGGGGGGGGGGGGTGTTAAGCCTGCTCTTTTGGTGTATCTTTAGTGATAACTGGTACCAGCGTATTGTGCATCGATGCGTAAATCCAGCACCATCAGCACTATTTCCGCTACTGTACCTACTGTACTGTACACAAACAAATTTTATTTGATATGCAGAATATATGTCGAGTGCATGTTCATCTTTGCCTGGGAGCAAAATGATTGCTCTGACTTGTAGACTGAGACAAGAAAAAAATTTATCCAGTCTTTGATGCTGCTAAAAAAAATGACCACATATTTATTTACCACATATGTAGTCTTTGAGTAAAGTGATGATATTTCCACTTCCTTTTTATTGGCTGTATGTGACTGTTAAGAGCAACAGTCTGAATGCATCTCCATTACATCAACTGTTGTAGTGGGCACTTTAAATGATGATGCGTGTCAAATGTGACTGAAATATGCGATACGCAACCTCGCCTGCTCCAACCATTAAGCAGGAGTACTTTCTGTATGTGTGATTACCTTCACTGTCAAGTCAAGCCCACACACACACACACACACACACACACACACACACACACACACACACACACACACACAGGGCAAGCAGGTCTTCATCGTATCAGCCCAGTACACCAGGTTGTGTGGCTGTGCTTCTGATAAATAGAAATGAAGCATTGGTGGTAAAGGCTAGACAGAAACTGTCCCTCTCTCTGAATAATGCATGACTCAGACAGCCCGAGACTAACCTGCTCACAGAGCTCACATTCTATTTACATGCAGACACAGTGCACAGAAGTGTGCTATAATGTGGAGGTCAAAATTAATTTGAGCAAAAGTTGTAGGGTCAGTTGTTCACCTGTGACGGCCGGGTGTTAACCTTAATCGTCCTCTGCACATCCAAATATCTTCTGTAAAAATTGTTCCAATTTATTTTAAAGTGCATTCACTCTAGTGAGTGATGAACAGTCTGGCAACCATTCATTCATCTTCACTAAGCACTGGTCAGAGTCACTGTGAACCCAGAACCTATCCGAGGGCTATTGGACGTCAGGCAGAAATACATCCTGGATGGGATGTCAGTCCATCGCAATGCACTAGGCACACTTATTCACGCCTAGGAGACAATTCAGAGTAGGAGGGAAGTACCTAGAGGTAATCCACAGAGCCACAATGAGAACATGCAAAACTCAACACAAACAGTAACCCGAGCTCAGGATCGACCTGGGAACCCTGGATCCTTTCACACTGCCAGGGATTTCTGAATTGATTCTAGCTTCATTGCTTCACTGATAGCACCGAGCTCATGCGATAGCCATCTACAAATGCAAATCTTTTTTTTGGTCCATAATTTATTTACATGTATTTCCCAGTACTTAATTACTGTTCGTATATGGTGAAGTTCTCACATTCTAACAAACATAAATAAAAATATCTGCTAAAGAGAAAGGGACATCTCTGTGGTGCCTTCTTGTCTTTAAATGGCAACTAAAACAAATAAGCACTAACATCCAGTCAATCATGGCAGTTTCCCAAAAGGATCACAAAGTGAAAATCTTCAGTGGGAGAGACAGTGTTCAGTGTGATGCTCGCTCTACCGTTTAACAATGATTTTGTGTACTGCTTTGGAGGGAATACTAAAAGGAATGGCTGTATTTGTTTACATTTCAAATTTCAAAAAGGTAGCTTGAGCTAACCTGCTAAATTCCATGAACATTTATTGTTAGCTAGTTTGTTTAATTGTACAGTTCAACACTAGATACTAGTGCACTAAGCGAACCCACAACAAAAGAGAGGTTTATCCAAGTGTGTAGTTTTTAAGCTATAAATCTCAACAATTTTCCCCCCTATCTCAACTGTCTAATGAGAACGAAAGATCGATAACATTTCAAATATCACGAATTCCCCCTTTCTGCTGATTGCGAATTTTACGTTTGGTTTACGGTGCCATTTAAATTGGTTTTGTTCTGATTCTGGTCCTCTCTCCACCCCTGTCCTGTCATTGTTCTGTTCCCTAATTGTGTCCTCCATTCAGCCCTTAGGTAGTTTATAGTCTATTTCTACCCTGTTGTTCCTTTGTCTTGTTGCAAAGTCTACCCTGTATCCCAATTGGCATACTATCCATACTAAATAGTATCCGAGATTAGAATTTAAAAATGTCTCAGATTGTAGTATGTTGAAATGAGTATGTCAAACGTGCCCGTATGGTTTTTTTTTTCCTGGGAAGTGGGGATCAATGGATACTTTTTTCAGCTAATATTGCCTACAACTCGTTGCGAGTAGGAGGAGGAGTTTTGTGACTGTTTGCTTTGCCGAATTCAAGAATGCGTTTTAGAAAGGTGTAAATGAAATGTGGAAAAATAAATCAAGAAAATTATCAATTAAATTCGATAGTATAAATTATATAAGCAATAATGGAAAAGGCTGAAATGCACAAAAAGAGTACATACAAAAAGAGTACATACTTTTAGTACATAGTATAAGTATGCCAACTGAGAAGCAGGGCTAGTTTCTTTGTGTCCTTGCCATTGATTCTTGTACAGCTTCCTGGCTTTCACCCTCACTCATGTTTTCATTGTTGATTTATGAACTATCCTTGTTTACTCCTGTCTGCCTGTGATTTGAACCCCATTATAGATTATGCCAATGATTTATGGATTTTCCCCAAATACACAACACATGACTGATTATGTAATTACTGATGTGTATAAATAATACAATGTCCTAGGATACCCCAGTAGGAGCTTCTTTTAAAATAAGTGAATAGTGCATTAACGAGACAAAGTATGAGTAAAATCAGTGCGTTGTCACTTACCTGTATAAGCACAGGAAGAAATATAACTTTAGTTGCCTACAGTCTCATCATTGATGTCTATTATTATCGTTATTTATGTTCAAGTGCCAGCTGTGCTATTAGGGAAACAGCAGTGTTCTTATTTTCTCTTTCACGCTGCAGTGTAGCCAATTAGGCATCGACTGGCCAAAACAACACCATGCTTTGATATGTTTTTCTCTAACTCATCTCTGCGTTCATTTAGGAAGCATGATCAATACTGCCAACGCTACAGAGAGTCCAATAAAATGTGGCAAATGTAATTCAATTGAATTGATTGCTCTGTTTAACTATTTTTTTTTTTTTTTTATCTTTGCACAGAAATACATCTCAGCTTTACATTTAGCTTTCTATAATCAATAGCATACTGTAGTTTTGTGCTTTGGTCTTGTTCTTAAGTCCTAACTCAACCCACCCCCCTCCCCAAAATTTCTTTCTCTCAGGATGATTCCAGCCTCATACAAGCTGTTTCAGTTGAGTGACCTGGCCTCTGCACGGGACTACGATCTCTGTGTCTTGGCCGTTTATGATGATGGAGTCACTGCCCTCACAGCTACACGCCTCGTCGGCTGCGTGTCATTCAGCACTGAGCGTGAGTACCACCACTGCCGCTCGCTCCATGACCAATTCCTGGGTGGCACCATGATCATCGTCATTGGAGGCATCATCGTGGCCTCTGTGCTCGTCTTCATCTTCATCCTGCTAATGAAGTACAAGCTTCACAGCCAGCACTACAAGCAAAAGGCAGAGCATGTCAGCAACGTGTGTTCACAGACCAACGGCGGCCAGCAAGGAGCGGCGTCTAACCCTCCACCACCCCGCTCGTCCTCTTCCTCCGCTTCGGCAAGTAAACCATCCATCCTTCTCAGTCAGGAGAGGCCAGAGAGTTATGGTGCTCAGGAGGGAGGCTATGGGGCACTCAAAGGCACCACAGTGGTGGACTTAAATCCAGAATATGGCAAGTCATTCAAAGAAGAAGACTCAGTATCGCAATAACACAGGGTCAAATCCCACCCCTTCACCCTCTCCTCCTCCTTCCCATCTTCTGTTGTTTTTTTGTTTTTTTTTTCTGGTGCTGGGGTGTCTCTGCCTTACAGAGGATTTCCTCATGTCCAAGGTAAGATGTGTTTCTGTGATTTGTTTGCTAAGCAGTAGCATCAGAGCAAAATAAAAGTTTAGGATTTTATTTTTATTTCTTTAGTAGTAGATCAAGGATGTGTCAAATATTGGCCTGCCATGAGTTATAACCAGCCCACGAGGTCAAATAATCAATACACATTACTTACCATGTTTGTTTGTTTTTTGGGGGGTTGGGGGGTCTATACTTTATATGTCTCCTCATTCTTGCTTCTAGATCGTGAATGAACCAATCTGAATCGCCCGACATTCTTCCAGGGAGCTAACATTAAATGCGGCATTCAACAAAGAATGGGCTGCAAAACACTTTCTTTAAGGTTTACCAAAAATGCAATACCAGTCAGCAGGCATACTAACTATGCTAGCAAACAGTCATGAAAGGAACGGTCTAATAAAGCATCCGAACAAGCTGCTAGATTACTGTCTCTGGGGGGGGGGGGGGGGGATTCCACCCTTCTACTATCCCTGAGGCAATCCAACACAAAGCAAGCTACTTGCGTCCATATAAATGACTAAACACAGCAAGATGTTAAGTTTTTGAAGAAGTGAATGATGAAAACCGCAGATTTTCTTTGAAGACATCGAGAGCAAATTTGTATTGATAAGTTTATCACGCAGTTACCGGTTTTGCTGAGGTAATCGAAGAACAGTTGGCTTCCGAGCTGAACAAGACAGTTGGGAACTACCAGGGCTGTTAAATTGTATTGGCTGAAAGTACTGATGCTTGAAAAAAAAAAAAAAAAAGAAGTGATCAGCTGCCAATATCATTAATCATGAGGCCTTCTGGGCGAGTGTGCTTCTCTCGGTGGGAACATTTAACTGATAAGTGTGAAGTGCATTTTAAATTTACATAAGGCAGCGTTTATCTGTAATAGCGATAGACATGACCTGTTATACCATTTCAAATTTACATATGGGCCACGAGCTTGAGATTTCAAATGCTATAGCAAGTTGCTTCTGATTGATCGATTTCCTGCCATATTTTACACTTCAACATGAGCAGCATAGCAAAGAAGGAGAGTTTCTCTCTTTTTAATTTGCTCTTCAAATGGAGACACATGCTTGAGTAGACACATGAATATTTTTTCTCACTTGTAAAGGTAATGAGTCCTCAATCAATATTTGTAATAATTACTGTTCGTTATTAATAATACAATACAAAAAAGAAAAGAAAAGAAGTTTTCTAGGCACCTGCATGTACTGGCATATTATGTCCCTTTGTTATGATTATGCCTGCTGGAGAATAGCAAGCATATTCTTTGCAAAGGGTTAGCAATGCAAGTAAGTATCTGCATGAAGCGGGGGGGGGGGGGGGGGGGGGGGGGTGTATGTGAATAAGCTTTACATCGCAGCATTACAGCTCCACAAAGGAAATGATGAAAATCCCTCCATTTGAGCTGCTGCTGCTGCCTCGGCCCCCGCCTACATGTCTAAGTGCTTGTGGGAATAAGCAATCATGATAAAAATCACAAATCTCTCACAGCACATAAACGCATACAGAGAGCTAGGGATGCTGGCGAAGAATAAGTTTCCCACTTGGCTTGCCACTCGTCCACCTGCTGGCTTCTCTCCTCCTTTCTGGGAAACCAATTACCAGTGCCCTGACCACCCTAGAGACATTAGTTTTTTATTTTAGTTGTAGCTCTGTTGCAGCTAAGAGACCATTCTCCTCCACATCTACACTGCTTGAGCTTGAATGGAGCTCTGAGTTTGACTGGAAGGCTGGGTTGCTTTTGCTTTTTTTGGGGTTGAGAAAGGATAATGGCTGTTAGTTGAGTCTTTTGACCTTCCACATTACCGCTTTCTGAAGGAGCCAGGTCCATTTAGCATTGGTGCGTAGCCCAGGAGGGCCCTCTCAGGGAATTGGCTTCCACAGAAGTGCATCTGTGGAGGGCATGAAGTGGACTTAAGATGGTGAAATAGGTGGTTCAGTTATGAAACCATGCCTTTTACTGACAGAAATGAATTCTAGCATGACTGACAGGTAAAGGATGTCAGGTTCAGTCAGGGTCATGATCTGAGGGAAGGAGAAATTTCAAAAACTGTGCCTGGCTGCTGAAAATCAATGAACGACAGTCATATTCGCGGAGTGATTTATTATGTGGACAGAGTTAAAGAGAGTTTTGAGTTTCTTTTGCATTTCACAGGGTTAGCAGGTTCAGAGGTTTAAATACGTGTCCTTTTAGGAATTTGCTTTGCAGTTTAAGATTTAAGAAAGATGACCATCATCAAATAATACTGCCTTCTGTATGTATTTTCACTGTGTAGCTGCCATAAATTAATAACTTGAATGCAATGGGGAAAATGGATGA
Organism: Ictalurus furcatus; assembly: GCF_023375685.1. Classification (NCBI taxonomy): domain Eukaryota; kingdom Metazoa; phylum Chordata; class Actinopteri; order Siluriformes; family Ictaluridae; genus Ictalurus; species Ictalurus furcatus. Next base: position 5,901,414 of record NC_071258.1, read on the forward strand.
ATGGATCACTGTGTTCTCCAGCACACCTGGAAGGGATTTTCATTTCTATCTCAGACTGAAAAAGAGAAGGTAGATAGAGAGGGCATTGCAAAAGAGCTGCAGGATGATGGGGAAAAAGTCATGAAGGAAGAAAATCATATGATGCAGGAGATAAGGAGGCATTATGATATGGAGGGGAGAATGTGACGATAAAGGGTGAGAGAGGTCGTACAGGCAGAGCAGAAGGGGTAAAGCCATCGAGTTGAGGAGATATGGAGACAAATGGACTAATATTTAAGGTGAAGTCCCACTGTGAGAAAGATGTGGAATGGGGGGGTAATTACTATTGTTTGTGTGCCGTCTAAAGTGGGCCACAATCTCCTCACTGTCTCCCTACCAACAGCACTTCCCACCCAGAATCCCTCCTGACTGCAGCAGCACTAAAAATAGCTAACTGAAGAGGGCTTAGTGCTGGCTTGCTGTTGCCTGCAGATAGCTACCAGCATGAAAACCCTTTCTCTGCTCTTGCATTGTTAACTCAGCACTTTGAAATGTATGAATGGCTTTCCCCGTAGTAAGTACTGATTGATAATAAGGGTTGAAGCTAATGAAGGTGGTTTAGGGGAAGCATACCGTTTATCATAGGCTTGTTTAGTGGCTGCTTCGTCAGCTATTCCTGCCTGGAAAAGTTGTGTGTAATTGAACTAAAGTTGTGTGTAGCTGAGCTAAAGATTCCTGCCTGATTTAGAAGTTTCAGTAAGGCTGATTCATGTGCGTATGTTGATAAATGCTAGTCACACAAAATTATTTAACATGACCAATGAGAGTGTCTCCTAAGAGTGCTGTGCACTAAATCTTCCAGTAATGCAGCTCAGCCACTGCAGCGTGTCTGCTATAACAGACCTGCCCTAACTCCTCCACTTCTCATATGGAAGCATTTCTTTTGTCATAACTCACTTACTATTCTGATTAGACTTAATTTGTAGAGTTCTTCTGGATTGTTTTCTTTCCGTTGATGAATATGAAACAGCTGCGTTTTCATTCGATTTGTGTGCATGATCAGGGGCGTAACCTGGCCCGGGCATTCGGGGCTGTTGTTCTGAAGATTTTTTCTTCAGCCCCGAATAATTCTCCACTTAGAGCCGTTTGTAACTTTGTAACTGAAAGTCAGTAAAAGAAAATGGCAGTGTTGTAATATTGTATCTTCAGTGAATGGAGTTTTGTATTTTATCTTAAGTGAATGGAGGCAAGACCAATCAGACAGGGTTTCCAGGAAAATATGTGGAAATACTTGTTTCTTATTGGCTGACGGGTCTCAATTCTGTTCAATGCTAGCTCACACAGTCAGTCAGTGTGAGGGGGAAAATGGATATACATAGATTTTTTTTTTTACCAGTAAATGGGTTGAAACTGAAACACTTACATCCTCTCATGCTGAGCCGGGAATACAAGGTCTGTAATTTGCATGGCACTGTAGCAGCTAAACCCATACAATAACAGCTTAGTTGTGCCTCCCCTCGGCCAGTGACACTAAACTAGCCTAGTCCCGTGTTAGATACCAAAAAGTTTTAAATTTTATCAGTCTGGTAGTCTTGCAAAAGCAAGTTTTATGATAAATCTAACTTTTTGTCTGATCATACATTGACAGCTAAGTTACCACAGATTCCATAAAACAAAACTGTAGGCTACTAGCTGAGCTGATAACAGCCTATTTAGAAGTATGTTTATAAAAGTTTTTTGATTGAGAAGAATCTGGGCTCAGCCCCGAATGATTAACAATCCAGTTAACGTCCCTTGTGCGTGATTGAAATAAATAAGTGATATTAGTGAGTCTCCTTTTAAAACATTTACACAAACTCTGCTCTTCTAGGACATGAATGTTTTTTTTTTTCCCAAACTCACTGGATTTTCACAGAAATACTGCTTGTGAAAATGCTCCACCGAATGATTTCCAGCTTGATAAATGAGGCCCAAGGTTTTTAGCATGCTGAATTTACCTTCCATATGCTGCTCATTCGCAGATCTGTTGAGTCATGCATATTTATGAAAGGCTTCAGCAGAACTCTGGGACGAACTGCAGGGATGAAAGTGGACAGTCAACTGTTGTTGTAAATATTGAATTATATTTTTGACTCGATGGCATGTTAGATGTCATGTTAGAAAGACGCATCTGAAGGATGTGATGTAAATGCTAAATAATAAACGATGAGGTAAATTTTCTAGATATATTTAAATTTTAGTTGAGATTTTGTTTTGAGTTGTCTTACCACAAACTGTGCAATGATTCATGTTGTTTTCAGGAGACAGCTGTCTCTAACACCTTTATTTCTTGTCCTCCTAGGCAAACTCAGTCTAGAGGGAAAATTAAATTGCCTGGGATTGGAACCAATAAGAGGAGGAGAGGTGGGTGGAAGCCAGTAACTGTTTTCAGTCCCTTATGCAAGCTTCAAACAATGGATATTAATGAGCCTGTTTGGAGCATATGGGCAAAATGTTGTCCTACACCAAGGCCATCACTCTTAGAGAAAATAATATGAAAATATGACCATCACTATTGGACAAGTGAACGCATCACTAATGGAATCTGTTGCTACTCTTTCACAAACCTGTGGAAACTAAATGGACACCATGATTCATTCATACTATTCAGTCACCATAGGATGTCCAGGCTGCAGCAAATGCAGAGTCAAAGGAATGTTCTGAAATATTTCACATTTCTGAATGGAATGTGAAATGTTTCCATTTGATGCGTAACGCTCTGTGGAAATCCAATATTCACACAGGCCATTGAAGTACAGGCATGCTGATAGAAAGTATCCATTTTGGTGTACTTTTGGGGCACTTTATGATATTCCACTCTTCTACTCTCTCTCAATCACTCTGACTTTTCTCCCTTTTAAAGGGAACTGGACATTGGACATTTATTCAACTGGTAATCAGGCATGGTTGTACATGTGCATCGGAGATTCTTTAAAACAAAAAAAAAAACAAAAAAAGACATCACCAGAGTTTTCTTAGTCACCATGCACTGATGCATTTATATTTCACATATATCAAAGAGTAAAACAACATTTTAAGAGCCCAGACACTGACTTTCATAGACATTTAAGATCACATCCAATACAAAAACAGGCCTCTTCGAAAGGTTGCCTGATGAAATAAATACTGTTTCTTTTTTTTTTTTTCCCTCCTCCAATTAACTGTGTATGTATTTGTATGTGAGGTAAACCTTCAGCCATCTCTGATTTGAATTACACGTGAAAATAATAGTCCTCGGATGGAATTTTATGCTTTCATAGATACTACATGTGGATTTATAAAGAAATAAAGTATTTTTCTTCTAAATGTGTGAAATTTTTTTTCCCCTGTCTGTCTTCATATATAATAAAAGTTTATTCTTATATTTCTGACAAATGATCGGGTGGAAAAAGAAATTACACGCAAGTCAAAGTATAGATCATTTAACAAACTTTTAAATGTACTCCATTATTAAAAAGTAAAACGTACACGATGAAATTATGTTCGTCATATTTTTGTTTTTTGTCTTTTATGTGAAGAGCACTTTTTATTGCTTGTTTAAAACCTTTTGTTTTACAATTTAAAGCGACTTTACCATTTTGCCTAAAAGACATCAGTTAAGCTCTTTAAATTCAAATTTGCTGGTCATATGCATGACTAAACCCTATGTAGTTTAATAATGAATGAATTTGAAGTGAAATATTCTGTAAGTACCAAATACTCACCATTACCTAGAATTTGACTTGCTATCTAGGCAATTTATGTTAGCTACTGAAATTGCTAATATCTGGTTAGACTAGCATAGAAGAAAACATGCTAACTTAGTTAAATATATGCAGTTAATGTTAACAAATTAGTGAAACTTACCTGAACAGGCTTTTTCCAAGTAAGTGGAGTTCATGCGTTGTAGGGATTATTAAAATGAGATACCTCTTTATACTGTATATACACAAGTCTTAGTCCAGTGTATTGAAACATTTTACTGAGGTATGACCAAGGGATTCATCCTCAAGTTTCACACTGCAGTTTGGTGGTTTATCCACCTTCAGATGCACACAGGTAGCTATATCGCTAAATCCAGTACATTGTGTAGTATGTGTAGCCACAACAGATGATGAAATGGCATGATTCTTGATAGTTTATTCTTCATTGATGAACTTGATTGGATGCTAAATTGAAACCATTAGATTGATTATATATATATATATTGTACAGTCATTGGCTGGATGAGAGAAGACAAGACCTTTTTAAGTTGTATTGAATATTTGAATAAAAACGTAAGGAGTAAAAAGTACGTACGTTTTTTTTTTCTTTCTGTTCAAACGTAAATAAGTAAAAGTACGAATATTCAGTTTTAATAGCACTCAAGTAAAGTATAAATGTAAGTGTCCACCCCAAATACAACTCGTGTATTTTTTTTAAACTTTCTTTTTCTTGTACTGCGGTTAGCTCATTTTTACCAATATTCATACACAATTGCATATTTTTCATGCCTCATTTAGATCAGAAATAATTGTGTATTGCTTTAGGTCATATTAGGCTTTGAAGACACTATGTCTCAGACAACCAGGCGCAAAAATCCTCCTTAATAATCCATTTAATCCCTGAAAATGGCCTCGTCCCATTAGAAACATTTTAAAGGGTGTTTTACTCTTTAGAGCACCCTGTGAATATTATTTAAAGGCTTTTACAGACCATAAATAATTTATGGCTGAAGGGAGTGAAATGTTATATGGGTGGATTAAAGGGGCAATGAGGCAATGATTGGTTTCACCACATGATGTCACTACTCACCCTGTCTGTGTCACTCCACTGCCCCACTGCTGCGCTGCACTTTTTTTTTTTTTCTTTTCAGGATGTTGCTAGAATGTGAAATGATCTATTAATGCATTTCATTAATTCATTTTTAGGCAAAACTAACAGATGGTGGTTTAACTCTTGGTCTCTTGAAGGATTTAAGTAGAGAATATGAAAATGCATGCTGGGATTTCATTTCCAAATGTATTCTGCTTAAAGCTGTTAGAATGCAACATAGAGCCCTTATTTCACTGTTTCTGTTTCGTTACGTAGCCTGCTACTACAGCTAACATAAAGGTAGGGAAAGCCAGCATCAGTTAAGGATTGTTATGCCCAAGGGAAAAAGTTGTCCTTGACCCAGGAGGTGTGAGGAGATATCAGAGACTCTGTATACACCTGGCTGTGTTATGCATCTTATGTCTGTTTTGTTTGACAAGAGTTACATTACATTTCATTTATCTTCATAAACTAGTGATGGTAAGATCAGATCATTTTACTGACTAGGATGTTTGAATCTCATTCAGCAAAATGAATGAAACTGTATTCAAGTCATTTCGTTCATTTTGTTCATTTGAGCAGAATGAAATTAAATTGTTACATTTTCAATCGACACAGACTCCCCCAACAAACTTTGATCATATTCCAAATAAGGAAAAAATGATAATGCAGCCAATGACAAATTATGAGAAACAGAAACGAATATTTCACCACTCAGTTGGGCCTTCTGGTCACGTGACAAAAGAATGAACAACTCAGACTGATGCATGCTATGTACAGGAAACAGAAATGATTAGTTCACCTCCCGAGTCTTCTGTTCTGAGTCGTTCGATCTTTTGTCACACATCACCCGCTTAGGCTATATACAGGAAACAGAAATGATTCAATGGAGAAGAGTAGGTAAACTAATCATTTCTATTTCCTGTACAGAGCCTATGAGGTTTTCATGTTACAAATGAATGAAAGGATGTTGCGCACAAAATGAACAAATCACTCTCTGAGACAACTCGTTATTCCAGAGTCATATAAGAAATTCAAACAAAATGAATGAATCGTTCATGAATGACCCATCACTATCATGTTCTGCTTTATTTTGGTCAGGGTTCCGGTGGATCCCAGGAACACTGGGCGTGAAGTGGAAATACATCCTAGATGGGATGCCAGTCCATCGTAGGACACCTTGCAAACACATGTCCTCGCAGTCACAACATTGGACCAGCAGCTTCTTGTTGTTCCAGTTGTAGTAATGGAAAATGTGTTTGCTGCATTAAAAATCATGGTGTATTTGATATCTGGAAAGCATAGGTTGCAGACATAAGGTTTTGGGAGCAGATGCATTTCTGAGAGATCACTGCATTTAGATTACATCAGCCTACACTCCTGTACAGGCAGGCCTCCTGTGGTGGTTTGATTTCTATCTGCTTAAATCAGTGCTTTTACAGCTGCATTAATACAGTATGTGGACATATATCCCTATCCGGATATAACCTTTATACTCAACGACTGGATGTAAACAGTGCCAGGGGTGCAATCCATCTGTCATCCTCATCAGACTCATAGTTCCCTGATTGTATATTTATCCTAGCTCATCATTTAGGAAGCATTTTAATAGGAAGTCCTCACTGACAGCTAATTCAGTCTCTTAAATGTGAAATACTCCATGTTTACTGTGACTGTCTCACAGATTGGCAGTCTTTAGCGATCTGAGAACTAAATAAGCAAGTTCACGATATCCTATCCAGCTCAAGTCCTGCACAGGCCTCTGTATCAGAATACATTAACACGCTAATCTGATTCCGGCGTGTTATGCCATCGAATCGCAGATGGTCAAACACTCAATTTGGCACAATTCAGACACAGATTTGTTGTGTCAGCTCAGCTGTGTGCTCACGTCAAACTTTTTTTTGCTTTCTACCCAGCCTTCCCGTAGATTTTATGTGCCAAGACTGAGAAATGTGTGCCTGGAAAAAAAAAAGTGCATATTTTATGTTCTGAGTTCTGATATGATGATGACCCTCTTCATCGGTTTTGCATTCATTAATTCAGTTGCACTACAAGAGTCGTAAAACGAGCTATAATTGCCACAGCTGCTGTATTGTCCCTCATTAAGAGGAGAGGGAGTGAGGACCGCGCACAGCTTCCGGCAACGTTCTGATCAAATCCTGTTAAAAGCTTACACTGAAATCAAATCCGTCTGTCCTAAGCAGAGTACTGAAGCTGATAGAAATGTTTGATACCTTGGTGTTGATTGAGTTTCTTTGTCTGTGATTCAAAAATTGTTTCATTTTGGATTTAATTACAAAGCAGAAATGAAGATCACATGATGCGGTTGATGGAATTGAATTACTGCAATAATACACAACACAAACACACATGCAGAGCACTTCGTGCTGTTTTTCATGTGAATATTTCAATCTTTCAAACACCACTAGTGAAAGTGATTTCTAATCAGCATAAAGAGGTACATATTAGCATTTCAGCATAGTCTGTGCATCCCAAATACTGTTCATATGGGACTTATGTAATATCTCTGGATGTGAGTGATGACCCACTTAGCTCTCTCTCACATGGATTCTCACCCTGTCCTGTTTTTACTTTACCAGAAACCTTCCGTATGGCTGGTTGAATATGTCCACGTGAATAAACAGGAAAATAATCAAATCCAGAGTGGTAACAGTCATTGTACTTCGCCTTGGGCTGCATTACATCACCCTGTCATTAATTATTTTCCTATAACAGCTTTGGGTTTAAACGGTCCAACCTGGCCTTGATGTACTCAGCTAGTTTTATGGCTTGGCTTGCAAATTTTGTTTACAAATGTGTTTTCATGGATGTTACTCTTTTTTTGTGTGTGTCTGTCCATATGAGTGTTTAGCTAGCTACCTATCAAATCATAAATTACACATACCACAACATTCCACAAATATATATATATATATTTATATATATATATTTGTGGAATATATATATATATATATATATATATATATATATATATATATATATATATATATATATATATTCATTTTGACATTGTTTTTGCAAACAAAGTCTCATATTAAGTGATTTAAAATAATTTTGATGTTTCCATACTACGGTTTCCTCCCCCAGTCCAAAGACATGCATTGTAGGCTGATTGGCATCTCTAAATCATAGTGTGTGAATGGGTGTGCGATTGTGCTCTGCCATGCTTTGGCACCCTGTCCAGGGAATCCCTCGCCTTGTACCCTGAGTTCCCTGTGATATGCTCCAGACTTCCCGTGACCCTGTGTAGCATAAGTGGTACAGAAAATGGATGGATGGATGGATGGATGGATGGGTGGTTGGGTGGTTGGATGGATAGATTTTTCCATGACTACCTCACATAACCTCTGCCATGCCAGAACAAAACCCTGGTTGGGAAACCTGTGTATCAATTTTATGTATCAACATGTGATACATAACCCTGTAGATCAACATGTGAAACTCCACGTAGACAGTAATCCAAGCTCAGGACTGAACTGACTCTGTATAAAAGCAGCTAAATTTGAGAAGAAATCCTTGATATGTTCATTGTTAAGACAAATGGACAAAATGCTCTAGCATGTTCCACCTAATGTAAATTAGTTCCTTGGTTCCTTGGTTGAGTACAGCATGTCTTGTTAGTCTTTGCCTTTATTGCTTTTCAGAACTATATGAAGTTCACTTTCCATCCTTTTGCTTGAGCATTGGGGCCTCTCACAGAGCTAATGGCTTTGGCAGCCACATACACTTCTTCAGTGAAGGAGCATGTGTTCAGCCATCATTTGTATTGCCTTTGGCCTGCGTAATCACTCCATCATGCAATCTCTCCTGATGCTGTTTCCTTTGCAGGCAGTGCCTTGTTTGGCTCATGCCCTAGAACCATGTTTCAATTACATGTAAGTGCTACTTTACCTTATTGCTTATTAATTGTTTCCTCTGATTAATCCAAACATTGTATTAATTGACAGTACGCCTTCCTCCTTACGTGAATGAGCATTAGATGATGTGTTCATCTTTTTCATTTTTTGTTTCCCCTCTGAGTGCATCTGGAGTGTGTTAGAGCTCTTCTTCCATCAGCAAATGCCAGCATCATGGCCTCCTCAGCACCAGAACCTACAGCTGTCGACATCACACATGTTTGGAGCCAATATGGCCTTCAGGTCAGGTGCCAACTTTTCATTTTCTGTCAGCACTTCTCTGGCACACAGTTTGACAGCAGTGTTCTAAATATGATATTTTGACTCTGAATGAATGCATGACGGTAGTCCTGTGCAGTGACATGATGCTGATGTGGAACTGCAAGTAATAATTATAACTAGACCAGGCAAACATACTTTGTATCAAACTATAGCCTGCCAATAGGACATTGGAGACGTTGTTCATATCACCACAGCAACAAGTGATGCGTCAGTTTGAAAATTGCTGGCCAATACCAACATCAGCCACTCATTTCAAATATACTGTATATATAGACTGATATTGTTGTTGATAGTTTAGTGGTTCTAGTTTTGTCAAATTTGTCTACACTTACATGTGTTTACACCACACCCACACAATGCTAATAATTTGTTTTTCATGACAATTCATCAGATGTGTCCAACTCAAGGTGCATATCGTACCATTCTACCCTACAGCCACCTTAATATACATACTCTACCATAGTATTTAACAAAATCCCTAACTAAAATAGGTTTTCAACCTAGACTTAAAGATTGAGACTGAGATTGTGTCTGAGTCCCAAACACTAATTTGAATATCTACTATAGCTATTGCACCGTTAGGTCAAAGCAGATGTTTTAGATCATAATAGACCAAAACTTCACTCAGGTACTGTGGACTGAGACCATTCAGTGCTTTATAGATCATTAGTAGTTTTGGAATTTTACTGGTTGTTCATGTAGTGTGAATAAAATAGAGGCATTATGGTCACACAAGGACTCTCGCTGCTGCATTCTGGATTAACTGGAGCTTGTTTATGCATGTTCTGGAACATCCAGACAGCAAGGTGTTAAGAATAGTGCGATTTGCTCTATTTGCATAAATAGTGGCCTGTATTTTGCACTTTTAGGTAGAAATAGTCCAAATTGCATATTCATTAATGCAAACATTTAAATCAGGGTCCAAGTGTACAATTATCCCCTGGGGCGTCTGAGCATGTTTAAACAATATGGGCCCATCTATCAATTATTGAAAAAAAAAGCCTCTTCATAAGCTTGGGTGATGCTTTGCATATGCAGCTAATCCATGTAGTAGTGTGTAAGAAAAGACATAATGAACTGAAAGAAAAAAAATAATCACCAAGAACACCAGGTTTTGAACTCTGCAAGCAACTCTTGATCTTGTTGGTCACTAAGCTTAATGAAAAGCATTCCAATACTGGCAGGTCTAGCAAGATAAGGTGAGAGAATCTTGTGGTACATAATTCCACTGTATTCATTTACTTTGTTCACTAAAGGTGCATTGTGCCCATGTGTTTCCTTTCTAATTTGTGAGTGCTTGCTTTAATCTAAAGCTTTTCTAAATTCTTGTCCCCTTTTGGCAAGCCTAAGGGCCTCGGGATTGGCAGTTGGTTGAAATAATGAGAGAGATGACTGGGCAGGGGAGAGATGCTGACTCACTCTTCACCTCAAAAGATTCTGCTTTACTTGACTACAATAGTCACCCACTGTAGGTTAATGCTAAATTACCACATAAGAATCCAATGTAGTCCTGGCCTAATGAGACCCCTATGCACACTTGTCTAGTTTCATGTTTTCTCACTGTGTGCCTCGCATTTTTAGCTACACTAGGTATGCCTAGCACAGTTTGATAAAATAATAATTACTAGATTTTAGTACTTTTACCTGGACAGCACACTATACAGTGCTGTGAGAAAGTATTTGAAGTATCCTGATTTCTTCTGTTTTTGTGTATATCTCATACTAATTTAAACAAAATCTAATATAAAACAAAGGCAGCCTGAGTAAACACAAAATATCGTTTTTAAATGATAATGCTATTTATTAAAGCAAAAAAAAAATAGTTATCCAATACCAGCTGGGCCTGTGTGAAAATGTATTTACCCCTGTTGTTACTAATTCCCCAAATCTATGAAACTGTATTCATAATGTGGTTCAGCTGGACTAGACACAACCAGACCTGGTTACTTCAAACCCTGTTCAATCAAATCAACACTTAAATAGAACTTTTTCAACAGCATAAAGTTGGTTAAAAGGTCTTACCCAGTAACACACTATGCCAAAGTTGAAAGAAATTCCAGAAATGATGAGGAAAAAGGTGATTGAGATTCTTCAGTCTGGGAAGGGTTACAAAGCTATTTCAAAGGCTCTGGGACTCCAAATAACCACAGTGAGAGCCGTTATCTCCAAATGGAAAAACTTGGCACAGTAGTGAACCTTCCCAGAAGGTCGACCTTCCAAGATTCTTTCCAAGAACACAGCGACGACTCATCCAGCAAGTTACAAAGTAGTCAAGGACAACATCAAAGGAACTACAGGCCTCTCTTGCATCAATAAAAGTCACTGTTCATGACTCCACTACCAGAAAGACACTGGGGGAAAATGGCATCCATGGAAGTGTGGTGAAATGAAAACCACCCAGAAGAACATTAAGGCTTGTCTGAATTTTGCCAAAACACACCTTGATGATCCTCAAACCTTTTGAGAGAATGTTCTGTTTGATGACTCAAAAGTGAAACTGTTTGGAAATCAGGGGTCCCGTTACATCTGGCATAAACCAAACACAGCATTCCGCAAAAAGAACATCATACCTACAGTCAAGCATGGTGGTGGAAGTGTAATGGTGTGGGGATGCTTTGCTGCTTCAGGGCCTGGGCAACTTGCAATAATTGAGGGAAACATGAATTCTGCTCTCTACCAGAAAATCCTAAAGGAGAATATCCGGTCTTCAGTTCGTAAATTGAAACTCAAGTACAACTGGATTATGCAGCAAGACAATGATTCAAAGCATAGGAGTAAATCCTAGTCCTAGAAGTAAGTGAAAGACTGATCTCCAGTTATTGGAAGCATTTGGTTGCAGTTATTGCTGCTAAAGGTGTTAAGTTTAAGTTTAAGCCCAACCAGATTTTAAGTTTAACGGCGCAATTCGTTTTTCACATTGGTGATAGGTGTTGGATAACGTTTTTTTTTTTACTTACTCAGGTTGCCTTTGTTTTATGTTGTGTTTTGTTTGAAGATCTAAAACTATTTCGTATGAGATATACACAAAAACAGAGGAAATAAGGATGGGGGCAAATTCTTTTTCATAGCATTGTAGCAATGACTATAGTATTTGTATTTGTTACTTATTTTTATGAATCCCCATATTATTTGTATGTTTCCCATTGTTACACGTTCTCTAGTGTTATGAGCACTGCAGTCATGTACTTTTGTTTTGGTTTTGGTCCTGTCTTCATCTGTGTTCTTTGATTGGTTGATTACCCTAATGTATTCACCTGTACTGTGCCTCACCTTGCTTAGTTTGGTTATTTCTGCCTGCTTGTTTTGGTTCTGCAAGGCAAAGCCTGTTCATGCTTTTTGAAAGGACTTTTGACTAAAGCTATTATTTTAAACACTGTGATTAGTACAGTTAAACTGATAAATGTGAATTGCGCATGCATTTTGGGAGGATATCAGACAACAGAAGTAGTGGTGGTGGTATTGAGAATTTAAATATTTAATGTATGGTCTACCATCAATCTCATCATTATCTCACCACATTAACGATATTAATAGGCATTAATGTTAGGTGTGTATGTTAGGTATACTGTACCTAACATACCTACCATACTGAAAATGATATAATAATTTGCTCGTAATTGGGGAAATTGCATATTATAAAACCACATCCATCTTTTTTTTCTACTCCTGAAGATCACTTCCAATACTTTATCAGCTGCGATCTCGATATCCCTATGTGTAGAGTGTTGAAACTGCCTAGTAGGTTTTAGATAGAAATGGGAAATCTATTTCTAGCTCAATCAAGTATTTGTACTATTTTTGGTAACATGACCATTAATTTCTACCTGGTTACAATATGGCTTACTTGGTAATTGGTAAAACTTGGTAAAAATGAATAAATAAATAAATGGGATCACACATTTTTTAGAGTACCCTATTTTACTGTACTGGTTGGAGAAAATAATATTTGAGCAAATCAAATGGATTATGCAGCAAATCAATGGACTCTGGGCCCTCAATGACTGGACTTGTCAAAAACCTTTACTAATTCACAGGCTGAATCTTTATTTACTGAGCACCATAAAGTTGCATGTCTAGTTCAGAATGGCCAAATTGCAAATACACATTTGTTTATATGGTATATGTTTTTTATCCAAAGCCATTCACCATTAAGCTAAAGCATTTTACTTTTACAGTATTTGGCAGAAACCCTTATCCAGAGCGACTTACAATTATCTCATTTTTACAACTGAGCAGTTGAGGTTTAAGGGTCTTGCTCAGGGGCCCATCAGTGGCAGCTCGGTGGTGCTGAGATTTTGAACTCTGGACCATCCAATTAGAAGTCCAATGTCTTAACCAGTGAGCTACCACTTCCTCAACTAAAGGTTGAGGACCCCCCAGGTGGTAGCTGTCACTGTTCTACATCTGTATGCTATAAAGTCAAACCATTTAAGTGTACTGAAATTATTGTGAATAAGAGTCCTGGGATGACCACAAGACTGTGTTAATGATTTCTGTAGAAGTTTTTAGAAGGTAAACTTTAGAGTATCCATGTGGGACCATCTACAACAGCTTAAGATGAGTCACAAGTGCAGAAAGCCCCAAGCAGAGGCAGAGCTGGATGAATCAGACAGGTCCAGAGGGTGAAAGGATTTTGAACTCAACCCTTGGATCAGTAATCCAGCGTTTTATCTGTCCAGAGCCTTATCTTCAACTGAGTATAGAAGCCCTCTGCATAAACCTGAGTCCAAAGTTTTGTGCATTGAATATCTCAGATTTGATCTGTCTAGTTCAACCACAGGTCCATCTCATTATGCCTATGTTTTCTGCCCTCTGTAGGAACACCTCTTGATGGATGACAGCTAAGCCAGAAATGCTATCATTATTTCCTGCAATCATTGTTTGAATTTCACTGACAGTAAAAGAAACTTAAAGAATGCATTAGAATTCATGAAAGTGCATTGTTTCCGTTCTCATGTACACTCAAGAGATGTCAATATTTTTAAATACATATAGAAAGACATTGTTAAGCTTTCCAGAAACTTTTTTTTTTTTTTTTTTTTCAGCAAGGCAAAAAAGGGTTGGTCTAGGATGGCAATGTTTTCCCTACACTCTACATTTTCCCATCCATTAGAAAGCAGAGAAGAAGTGTATACAAACAGAAGCCTGTTTGGTATTCTGAATGTATTCATGCCAAAAGGAAAGAGCAGCCTCTAGTTATTAAGCATGAATAATCAGTGTGTTCACAGAATAGTCTTAAAAGCAGACATACAAGTATATCACATACGTTCAGATGAATGACTAAATAAAAAAGAATTCCTAAATTGCTATAATGTTTATTAATAACAAATCATCTTGAAATCATGTGTATGTGCATCAACTATCACTAGAGACATCATTAAAGATCCATATATGGTGGGAAAAGCAATATTAATGGCTGGTTAAGTGATCAGTCATGATAATTTTTGTTCAAATGGTCATTATTATGAAAGTGTGCTATCTGCTTAATGCACCATCGGCTATGTCGTCTTTCAGAGCAAGTACAGGTATGTTTGCTTTCTTTGTTTCTTTACCTAGTTTGTCATTAGTAATTTATTTCATTTGCAATTCTGGACAGCATGTTGTTACTTCACAGCTCCAGGGTCCAGGGTTTGAGGAGTTTTGATGTTCTCCCTGTGTCTGTATGGGTTTCCTCTAGGTAATCCAGGTCCCTCCCAAATCATGCCTGTAGGTTTACTGCCTACTCTAAATTCCCCTATGTCAGAGAGAGAGAGAGAGAGAGACAGAGAGAGAGAGATGCCCTGCAAAAAATTGGCTTCCTGTCCAGGGTGTATTTCTGCCTTGTGCCCTCTAGCATACATCAATTATAATATTTGCTATGATATTCTGATTCTTCAAGTTTTTTACACCTACATAATTAATATAAAATGAATGAATTAATTGAGTCATTCCCTTACTTGCACTGACTGAAAGTTCCCAACCAGTGTATGTGCATCAGCTTCTCAGTTTGCGTAAGAATATTTGTAAGCATGTTTCAGGTTTAAATCCAGATTTAAGTCAGAATTAAATGAAATCAAACTGTATTTTTTCCTTGTTTCTGGGGCAAGCCTACATCTTTTGTGCATCTTTAACATGTTGTGCATCTTTTAGCTGGAAATGGTGCATGTGTATCTTTTTAGAGTAATGTTTTACAGGTACAAAAGTGGTCGGGGGCACAATGTTTTAGTGGTTAGCATTTTTGCTTCACACCTCCATGGTTGGGGGTTCGAATCCCACTTCCACCCTGTGTGTGTGGAGCTTGCTCTCCCTGTGCTACAGCAGCATCCTCCAGGCACTCCAGCTTCCTCTCCTAGTTGAAAGACGTGCTGTGATTAGCATTTCACTGGACCAGGATCAAGCTGAATATAAATGATGAAAGAATTAGTTCTTTTTAAAGGAACACTATATTCGAGGTAAAAGATACATACTGTACAAAAGATGGTAAGAACCATTCTGAGAGTGCATGGAATCAAGTACATGAACATGACTATGGAGCTTATGTGTGTAAGCTTATGTCTGAGGAAACAAATCAATAGATAGAAGCTTCCTTTTAAATGAAAATTCCTACACTATTCCTTCTGACACTTTGGTAAATATTGATATTGACCTAATGATTTATCCTGCTCTTTACATCCACACTGAGAACCTTTCTTTGGTTTGGTTTAAGCTGGTTTAGGCTAGTTTCTTTTCAACAGTTTAGGTTTAAATGGGTTTCGTTTCATTCGATTAGATATTTTGTTGGACGTAGTTTGATGTTTTTGTCTAGTTTGATATCATTCAGCCTCTCATTCTTATTTTCTTGTGTGTTGCTTAGAAGTAGTGTGAGTAAAATGCCATATTGTCCTCTGTCCCCCATCTGTTCCTTCCCAGAAGTCTGTAGGGTGCTGATACCAGGTGACCTGCTTAAACACTCAGAGGAACAGCGGCTTGCAGTGGCTCATCAGTATAATCCTGCAGGCGCAGCCTGACAACAAGCCTGTGGCAAACAACTGCATGTGCATGCTTCTATGCTTGTGTGTGTGTGTGTAGGAATGTCAATATGTCTGTCTATCTGTGTGTGTGTGTGTGTGTGTGTG